>NC_143386.1:20621762-20929762 GCF_980474605.1 Leiobunum rupestre
CTGTTGGCTCGCGTGGCTTGCCACCACACTCCTACGCATTGTAACCCGGCCACCTGAATTAATGGCTTCAAAAGTCGCTTGATGACTTAGGCCTAAGGTGGTGCCTTGGGTATTAGCCTAGCTGATTATTATTATTATTAAAAAACTTTTGAGAGTTGACGCCACTGACTTTGCAACTATATGTACCAAACCCAAACGCCATAGCTTTATAATGGTATTCCTATTCTGTAGAAGAATTCAGAAATCGCTTACAAATGAACAAACATTTAGAGCGAAGCCCTTAGTGGTTCGATTTTAATGAAATTTATTCGTACTAGATGGCGCCAATTTAAACGTTAATGGTGGGCAGGGAATAAATATTAATTTTTTTATAAAAAATGTTTAATGTCGAATTTTATATACAAAAATAAAAAAGCAAAAACTGGCGGGATTTTGATAACTTAAAGCAAGTTCGCGTGAAGTAGCTCTTTTTTCAACAGATGTCACTAGCGTTGATTTTCTCAGTTGGAAATTCAACAATAGAAACTTTTAATAATATATTTTATATGGGATATATAGCTTAGGTTAAAGTCTAACAAGTAAGTAGAGTATAAGTTGAATTTTAGCTTCCTTTACCATTAATAGATGGCACCACGCTCTCCAGTAAAGTCATTTTTTCAAAGTGTTGGATATATACATTGTCATCTCTAATAAAAAGGTGACAATGATAGAGCCGATAGTAGCTTTAAAATTTGAACGATACTGGATGTTGCCGCCATCTGGTAAAACTTGGGGAATTTTAAAATCGACCTCTAATTGATCTTCTCTCTTGTCAAATGTATATATTTTTTTACGCATGATAATTTTGTAGGAATCCGACATCGCTTTCGCAACTATTATGATGTCCTATGACAGAAATTTGGCCGTGGACTATTTGACGCAAATGATGAGTACGTCTTGGATTTTGATTGGTGGATCACCGGACGTTGACAAAACCAATTTAATGGGCCTGGTGATGGTTTTCGACTGGGAAGTCAGTACCTATTCCGTTCTTCATAATTGTCACAAGACGCGTTGTCATAGGGACCATAGTTTTGATTTAGGAAACAAAAGTTAATTGAGAAATTACAATAATATTTATTTTAATATTAACAAAATATTTTTTAAATTCAAGTTTGGAAAATTTTATAAATATTGCATTATTTTATTTATAAAATGAAAACATCGCTGCACTTTTGCTTTTAAAATTATGGGCCCAATTATCCCAAATTTGGGGCCCTCTGTAGCCTACTCAGCCTAGCCCTTGGCGGGGCACAAATCTAGATTTAGTTCCAAGTTGGCACACAATTTACTAAGAAAATTATTAATAAAATTATTATTATTATTATTATTATTTAATTTGTGCTAAAGGGCTTTAATCAATGTGCATGTGTTTAGGTCTTTAGGAGGGCAATTATTTTAGAAAAATATTAAATTTGTATAGGGAGTTAACAACTGACATAGGTTTGACGTCATTTTCAAAAATCGGCGCGATTTACACGCCATCTCTCGAGGCATCCGCGAACTATATTTCATAATAAAGCTGTGATCGGCCATATTGGGTTGAAATTATCTGTTTACAGACATACAGTCGGAGCTCTAAAGATGGTTAAAAGTTGCGGTGTAAAAGTGTTTTTGGGGCGATAGATAATGAGAGTAAGATAGGATTTTTCAGGATCCCTCGCGTAGTAAAACACCAAGGTGAAAAAACCGAGGAACTTTCAAAAGAAAGAAATCGTAAATGGCTTAGATTTTTAAGCCTTGCACCTGAAGCCTACAGTGAACATATGAGGATATGCTCAAAACACTTTCTCTCTGGAGGTAAAGGTTAACAAATATTTTGGTTAATTAAATAAGTATTCTAAAATATATCCAACATATTACTGCACCATCGTCATTGTTTGACACTTCTAATCCAGACTGGCTCCCGTCTAGTTTCGTAAATGGCAATGAAAAATATGAAAGCGTCAACAGTTCAAAACTGCAACGTTTTGAAAGAAGACTTAAACGTGCGTGCCCAGAACAACTACCCAACGCTAAAAGAAGAAAAGTCAAAGCTTCACAATTAGATATTTCTAACATAAGCACCAACATCCTCGAAGATAGCGCACTTGGGTTATCATTACAAGAATCGGAGTTAGGAGTTGATACTTCTTTGGTTATGAATAGCACGTTTAATGAAATAAGCTTATCTAAAGTTTCGAAATCTCCTTTAAAAAACATTTACAATGATTTTGGAACGCAAACTTATATGGTACGGAAGGATTTCAGTGCCCAGGTAACGGTTGGAAAAGAAGTGTGCGACTTCAGCGGGCAAACAGATATCGCTCCAAAAGCAAGTTCTGATACTCAAACAATGAAAGTTGAAATTATGGAAAATGAAACCCAAACGCTCTTCAGGGTTATTCAAATGTTTGAATTTGAAGCAAGCAAGCTCAAAGTTGAAGAATCTTTCACCGAAGCTGAAAAATTGAAAGCATCAATTAAAGAGGCAGAAGATAAAATTAAAAATTTGTGTGAAGACAATGTTCAGCTAATTTGTAAATTAGAGAAACTTCAAAATGAACTGAACTTAAGAAACTTCGTTCAATCAACATTCGTCAATGATGATTCCCGCACAAGGTTTTTTACCGGACTAGAAACCTACTCAACTCTCTTGACATTGTTTAACGGAATCAAAAGCTACTTGTTTCAAAATTCCAAACTGACCCCTTTCCAGCAGTTAATTTTGACTTTGATGAAACTCCGGCTTGGGTCCAGCAACAGAGACCTAGCGTATAGGTTCAACGTTTCCGAAATGACAATATCAAGATTATTTTATAACTGTTTGAATGCGTTATACAAACGTATGACAAAATTTATTCACTGGCCAGATAGAGACGAGCTACAAAAAACAATGCCTATGTGCTTCAGAGATAAATTTGGTCAAAAGGTTGCAGTTATCATCGACTGTTTTGAAGTTTTTATGGAAAAACCATCAAATATACTAACAAAAGCCGAAACATGGTCTAGTTACAAGCATCAAAACACAGTAAAATTCCTCATTGGAATAACCCCGCAAGGAACAGTTTGTTATCTTTCTAATCTTTGCCAATCAGTTGTGCCATTTGATTAAAATAATTTTCAAAATTAAAATCTTGCTCGTATAACCTGGAAAATTTTTTAAATAAATATCAAGTGATAGTTTTAAACAACTTCATTTTCTTTTATTTTTTACTATGGTTTTTTACGCTTATTTGATCGATTAACTTTAACACAATCAGGGCAAAATCATTTCCCTTTGGGAACATCATTTATCTTTAAACACTCTAAATGAGACCACCGCAGTACACAATCTGCCTATCTGTTTCGATTGAACATCATGGACAAACCCATTCTCAAAATTATTATAGGCTAAAAGGCTTTTTCGATTATTTAATTGGTCCTCAGTAAATGGTGAAATACCGTGAATTAAATAATGATAAAGATGCCCATATTCTGTAGGCGGCAAATGTTCAAAACCAAACCCTACACCTCTATGTTCTCCATCCCCATGAACTTGTTTCAAATCGTCTGAATTCATTTTATATGGATCGATATTGTTGATTAATTTCATTTTTTCAAGGTACCTCTTTTTAACATGATCAGGGAGTTCATTAACATAATCTGAAGGAATATCTTCCTTTACTTTCTTAGTCCTACCCATGACTAGGTTATTCAACTTATTCTACGTTTCTACCCAATATGGCGGACACTATTGTTAATACAAATTCACGAGAGATGGCGCCAAAATTGCCAGCGAAAAAAAAAACCTCTACGTAATCTTTTTTTTTTCCCTCGGATGTTAACTCCCTATTATACAAAAAAATTATTAGACTACATGTAGTTAAAATAATTGTGCTGAAACCAGGGAGAACCTTCAGTAGAAATGGAGACAAATATTGGAAAATTATGCCATATGCGCACCGTATTTAGCGCCACCTACCTGATTATTTTAAAGACTCTAGTCGGTGAACGGATCAGGGACGAAGGGATGAAGAGGTGAGGAGCTAATTAGTAATAACACAAATAGGCCTAGTTTTCGTTGAGGTCTGTGCTATTTATTTCTGAAAATTTAGTTTTTTGGCTATTACGTTGCTAAACAAGATATAAATGTGTTATAAGTGCACAACGGAGCAACTCCCTATAGGATAAGCCTTTGCAAGTTGTCAACATTAAATTTTGTGAGGATGCCAAAAAGTGGTGTTTATATCTCGTGCATAAAAGTGGTGTTTATATCTCGCGCATAAAAGTGGTGTTTATATCTCGTGCATAAAAGTGGTGTTTATATCTCGTTCATAAATAATTTACGATTCCAAAATTGGGGCGTCAACAACAATAAAATCTTCTTTGTTTCTGTCTCAAAACATTATAGTAAATCATCAAAATGTAATAAATGGCTTCATGTGATTAACAGATATGAATTATTATAATCAGCTAGGCTAATACCCAAGGCACTACCATATGTATAAGTCATCAAGCGAAATAAGTGTCGATACAGTGAAACGCGACCATTACATTTTTCTAACTACTGAAAATCCAGATCTAATACCTGATTTCTTTAGTGGAATAACTAAAAAGATAAAACCGAGGGGCTAACAACTCTTAGAAAATCTGTACACCGGATTACGCTTAGATTACCACTGCCAAAGGCTGGGACTTTAAAGATTACGCGTAATCCCATTAGTACAGTCAAAGGTACGGCTCTGTACACCGATTACGCGGAGTGATCAGCCCCTCGGATAAAACTGTGCGTACGTGTAGGATTGAAAGATTTAAATGATGTACTCGGATATTGTTGGGATTTGTTAGTTAAAGTTGTGTTATTTTCAAAACGATCATGCTTAGGATCAATCAAAGAAATTCAAAGCGACAGATTCTGCTGATTGCATGAAGGTTAATGATTGTGTTGAAAGTCCAGAAGAGTTTCTAATCCCTTCCATTACTTCAACCTCATCGCCAGCTAGTGTCACTTTTAACGAGATTTATATATAGAAGAATATCCATGCTATATATCTCTGCAGGTTTGCAATGCTGAATCTATTGAGACACAAAGTGCAACGAGTAAAATCAGTGTGGAAAATGAAGCCATTAGCTCCTTTAACTCAAATCGTTTTGCCATTTTGCTTCAAAACATGATTCAAATCATCCAGTTGCACCATCTCTTGTTGAAGTTCGGTTATCGTCACTTTCAACAAGAACAATAAGTGTACCAAAACTGGAAGTAAGCTAGAAGAATTAATTTAAGAATATTTACTTCATCAAGTACAAAATTTGCGCGACGTATTATAGTTGGTCGATTTAAATTGCCCCTTTAAATTTGCTAAGAATAATTTCAGCGTTTGGTTCAAGAAGTTTGTCAACGAGAGATCGTTTGTAAAGATTGAACTTCAATGACTGTAGGAGTGCGTCCCTTTAATGAGGAGATATCAGAATTACATAGCATCTTTATGTCTATGGATGTTAATTTTCATGAGCCAATATCATCAGTCCATGATTTATTGAAAAATATGTTTGAAATTGACAACTGGAGTCTTTGCCGTGGAGTTCAGGATGATAAATATTTGTCATATAAAGATAATTTTGACTCTATTTGATCCAAACAATGTCAGCTTCTATTCAAAAGCAAGCTTACTAATCTTTGCCAAGGATGTACGACATCGAAAATATATCTTCAGAACAGACTAAAACAAAGGAAGCACATTTCCAATTGTGAAATTGCAAACCATATAAAACCTGGAGTAAATATTAGGTACACGAACCCAAAGCAAATGCAGAAACAAATAGTAGCGATGAAAATAAAGAACAAGGCATTAAAGCAAAAGGTCCAAACCATGACAGAATGAAGACAATAAATCTAAATGGTCGGTTATTATCCGAATCTGACAGTTTAGAATTCGAGCAGATTTTAAAAGAAAACCGAATCATAGATCCTTCGAAATTTCAGAGGTTAATGATGAACCAGCAATTAAAACTGATAAAATCAAATGAATCTAGGCCAATGAAATGTCATCCAGCCATTATACACCGGTGATTGTACATACATAAATCCCTTTCGACCTGTAAAGCGTTTTAAAAAGTATTTAATCTACCTTCGCAGAGGACATTGTTGAAATATTAAAAAAAAGATAACAGCAAAATCCGGATTTAAAGAAAAGTCGTTACAAGCAGGGTTCCGAAGTTGAATTTTACAGTTGGTAAATAATGTGGTAAGTAACGTTATGGTATAAAATGATAAAAGTGTAAATAATGGTAGATAATGGTAAATAATATATTTAAATGAATTATATAGAGTATTTATTTACTATTTCAAACTTAAACCTGCATTTACTTTTTAATGTGCTTGTTAATTCCCTCCCCAGTGTTGTCGTTATTGCGCTTATTTTGCTTTTTGCTGATGACTCGAAGCTTTCATATAAAATTAGATCGCGCTCTGATTCCCTCTTGTTGCAGAATGATTTAGACGCGGTGGTTAGCTGGGCTGCTTGTCACGGGCTCTCTTTCAACACCAATAAATGCTCTTCTTCATTTGGGACGCAATAATCCTACTTTTGTTTACAATATCAAAGGTACTCCTATTGCGTCTACGCTTTCCGAGTGCGATCTGGGGGTCATTGTTGACCCTCACCTTAAATTATCTGCTCACACCAACAAGGTTACAAAACAGGTTCGTTCGGTGGCGGGATTGATTCGTCGTAATTTGAATTTTCGGAACCCCAAACTTATTAAACAGCTTTACAATTCTCTCGCTCTCCCCATAATCGATTATTGTTCCCCCGTTTGGACTCCACACTTAGCCACTGATCTCTCCAATTTGCAAAAAGCCCAAAATAATTTAACAAAATTGGTTACAAAATTTGAAAAGCTCCCCGCTACCTCCCGGCTAAATTATCTCGGTATTCATTCTATTCCCATTCGTCACAAAATTAACAATTTAAGTCTTTTGCACAAGTTTTTTAACAATAATTTAGAATTAAATTTTTCTGATTATTTTTCTTTAAGCGATGAGTCCAGGACCCGTGGACACTCGCTAAAACTTCGTAAACCCAAATCTAAATCTTCGGTCCGTTTTAATTTCTTTTCGAGCAGTGTCATTAACGACTGGAATTCGCTTCCTAGTGAGATCGTCACCGAAAAAAGTTATTCTTTATTCCGTTCCAAATTAATGGCCTTTTTGGGGTTCGAGAATTGACAGTGTTTTTTTTTCTTTTATCTGTATTTTTTTATTGTTTATGTTTTATAATTTTTCGCATTGTTTTGATATCTATGTATTCGTATTTTATTATTAACCACCATATTTTACTTTTGTATTCTGTTTTTCTGCGCACAAGTCAGCTTCATGGCTTTGCAGATATTGTTTTTTTTTCATATAAATAAAACGTTTAATATTTAGAACAGACTAGTAGAGTAATGCAAATAAAGATTCAGATCTTCTACAGTTGATATATTTATTTTTGAAAGATTTTATTGATTTCACATATACAATATAAACCAATATTTACCATAATTTATCATAATTCATCATGATTTACTATATTTACCATTATTTACCACTATTTACCATTATTTACCAATATTATGCTCAATATTCCAATAACGTTGTATTTTTGGAACACTGACGTTACCAGAAATGCGTCAACTATTAAATCCAGTATTGATGAAATACAATTAAAAGACGACCTCATCTTTCACAGTAGCACTGGGGAATTAGTTGGCTTTACGAATCTTAACCAATTTAGAAAATCTATTACTTCGGTACAAATACAAGTATCCAACAACAATTCCGCTGCTACACCACCTTTAGCAGATCATATTGATGGTGCGAGGGATCACAGTTGACTTCCATACGCATTTCTCCCCTGCTCTAATAGCTTGCGAGGGATCACAGTTGACTTCCATACGCATTTCTCCCCTGCTCTAATAGCTTGCGAGGGATCACAGTTGACTTCCATACGCATTTCTCCCCTGCTCTAATAGCTTGCGAGGGATCACAGTTGACTTCCATACGCATTTCTCCCCTGCTCTAATAGCTTGCGAGGGATCACAGTTGACTTCCATACGCATTTCTCCCCTGCTCTAATAGCTTGCGAGGGATCACAGTTGACTTCCATACGCATTTCTCCCCTGCTCTAATAGCTTGCGAGGGATCACAGTTGACTTCCATACGCATTTCTCCCCTGCTCTAATAGCTTCCGAAACCATCACATCTATCATGAGGGAGACCATGGAAAACTTGACAGGGGCCAGATATAAAGCTGCAATAAACCAAACTTAATAAGAGACTCAACAGCTTATCACCAAGAACATTTTGGTGGCAAAGTAGGATATCGTACCGTCAATCTCTTCAATAATTATGAACCTTTGTATTTTATTTTTAACATTTCTCATCTTATTAAAACCACACACGACTGTGTAGAAAATAGTGGCAGAAAAAGGAAACAGAACTAATAAAGTCATCACGTGGAAGCATTTCTATGATATATATCAAGCAGACAGTAAAGCTATTCTTCGTAATGTACGGAAATGAAAATATAACCACCCTTTTCACGAATGCGAGTTAGTTAGTGTAGGGAGCTGTTAGCTCGCGGGGCATGATGGGCTTGCCACCACCCTCCTACGCATTGTAACCCGGCCACCTGAATTAATGGCTTTAAACGTTGCCTTGTGTATTAGCCTAGCTGATTATTATTTATTTTTATTTAGATTTTAAATTTTAGATTATTCAACTACGGTAGCCATAAAATATTTACTATCTAAAGGTGCTCTGTAAGTCCACACCTCTAAATTTAACCAGGATCATTAGAACATTATTTCGGGAAGCAAGGAGCTGCTTCTGGTAATGGAAAAAATCCCACCATTGATCAATATCATCATAATGAAAAGCGAATTAAGTTAATGGGGTCCTTAGCTTTAAGCGCTAACAATTGGAATTGTATGAGTAATATAAAAAAGAAGGCATAGAATAAGTGAAATGAGACGGCAGTTAAAACTGAATTAAAATTTTAATAAAGTCGAAGTTATTTTAATCACCATAAATATTTTTTTATTTGTTTAGAAATTTTAACGCGTCTTAATTGTGTTTTTTTAAAGCTTGTATTCCACATTTTATTTTATTCTTGAAACCCTTGCAATAGTAATTGAGTAAAGTTTTAAAACACTTACTTAACTTGGTTCAAAGTTTATTCCACATTTGCATTATTTCAGCATCATTGTTTAATTTTTGTAGAATTTGTTCATTTCTATGGTTATTGTTCAATACGTTTGAAATTTTATAAAACGGCGATACAGTTTAATCAATTAAAAAAACGAGTTGTAAAATTTACGGAAAAATTAAATGCGGAGAATTTTCTCCAAATCTGAAAAATATAAAATTGAAACCTTTTTTTTAATTTTTTAGAGTTTTTATTCTAGTCTAGTCTAGAGGTTTTACTTTTTGATTCGAAAAAATGAGCTGAAAATTCCTCGAAATTTAAATTTGCGAATCATGGAATTGAAATTTTTTTTTAACTTTTTTTCGCAAAAATTCGCCTCGGTAATTTTCCGAAATATTTTCTCCGGAAAATTTTCCGTTTTAAAACTCTAAAAAAAAACTGATCGCCTCTTTTTTTTAGAAAGAGCAAACCACCTCGGTCTGATTTTTCTTTTACTTCGCTCCCTTTAAGCGCAAAGTTTTCTTCGACTGGTTGACTATTTTAAAAATAGGCCAACTGACTCACAACGTGATGTAGTACATATTGTTATTCTCCAAGATCTTATTCCATTGAGTTATTAGAATTTGGTTTCTTAATTCCGAATTCTTTGCATAGTTCGTTAAATACTCAACCGAGAAACAGTCGCTCAATAAGATGCTTTTCTTGTTCCGTTAATGACAGAAATGTGGTCAGTTGAACGAAATCATAATGTCCTCCATAAATTTAATGTCACTAATCAGAGAGGTTTTCGTTTTGAAAAAGTTTTTACCATCGAATTGATTTTCATAAAATATTGTCCAAATTAATAATAAATATCCAAGGAAAGCGACGAAATTTTAACTTATCTTAGTTCTACCATGGACTACTTAACAACAGGGACGGCCCAAATCTATAACATTTCCCTATAAAGACCAAAAATACTTTTTATCCTGGTGATTCAAACGTCATAAACTGGAAACTGATTTTTAACGGTTTTAGCGGTTGTGATTTGAATTTCAGATTGTTGTTTACAAAGGAAACCCCAAACGTGTTTCATAACAATCCATGTTATCACGTTAAATAAGTATAATTATAGTTATTATTTTAGTAAAATTGGTATAGTTAAATGATACGTTTTCCACCTCCGATTCTAAGATAGATTCGAAATTATCTCGGAAATTATTCATCATAAAAAAAGGTAAACAACTATTAAGCCTTGCTACAATCATTTATATTTATGAATAATATTTTATTATTGCTTCCAGACGTTAAGCAGAATATTTTACTGTATGTACGATCGTAAAAGCTCGCCATTCTAAATTTTTACGACGATTAATTTAAAAGACTAATTTAATAGCACCGCATGGTAATCTCGTGGTTTAACTTTTAAATTCCAAGCATTCCAAGGAAGCTTCTTGCCCTATTTTACTTCCCCCGCCTATTTTGAATGACCAGCCTATACAAGCATTTCCTGTTATGCTCGCGAGTACCGCTAGAGTGCAGCGTTCTATGCCGAGATGAATAATTAATTTTGTTTAAGTCTAGTATTTGTCTAGCTACAGGCAATCTTTGTTTTGACTATGACGTCAATTTCATGTCTCTTTAAACCCAGGTATCAGCGGTAGTTGAAAGTATTACTCTTACATCTAGCTCATAAATATGAAACGTGTAACTTCGCAAGCTCGAGGCCAATTTCATTTTCTGCCAAATCTCGAATGTGTACACAGCATCGCGGCTCAAAGTTTACCACACGTATTACATTTCCTAAACATATAAAATGTTAAAACTACAGTGCATAGGAATATGTACTAAATAATAATTAATTATACCCACTGCTGAGTTTCAAAAACTTGGTGTAGGATGAATTTCAAAAATAATGTTGAAAAATCCGCGGGAAGCTGCGAAGTTACATGTTTCAAGGGAATAGCATTAGCAGTATTGGGAGGTGAATACTTTTCTCGTATCAGTAACTACCTCGACAAACTAACTGATATAGTTATAGACTATGTTGACAAGCCTTAAATATAAATGTTCCTTTGTAGGTGTGGATGGGTCTTTTCATGGCTATGGCCATTTTAGTTTTGCTGTCTTCGAACCTCGTGTTACAAGATCAAGATGGTCGCCTCCGTTTTCAGCGCCAACGGCGAAATATTTTTGAATCCACTTCTCAATACATGGCCGCTCTCTTAAACGAAAGTAAGTAATTACCCACCAATCCCGATGACCATAACCTGGTTATAAAAGCTGTTATTGTTTGGAATTTTTCAAAAAACCAATCGATTTGACTGTTTATTTGATTTAAATTTATTTTTGTTATAATTTATGTTTGTTATAATTTATTTTATTGAATTTATTTTATTCTTGGCAAATTAATTGATAATTCGCGCTCATTGGAAACGTAAACTAAATTTAAATTATTGCTAATTAAATTACTACTTATAATTGTGTTTGTATTTTTGCAACGATAGAGTTTGTATTAAATATCGGAATTGTTGAAAGGGTTCTCGGGACACGATAAGTTAGATTCGCCGTGCAGTCGACATTAAGCCATATCTTCACTTAAACCCGTTGCTCTTTTTTTAAAAATTGCGTCATTTTAGGTATATTTTGAGATTTTTGAAGTATTTTCCCGTAGGAGGATAAAATCTGAAATCGTATAGCTTAGAGCTTTTGGTGTATTTTCCCATAGGAGGATAGAATCTAAAATCGTATAGCTTAGAGCTTTTGGGGGTGGGGTGCATTTGGCCGACTTCTCATTTGACCAACTTTTCATTTGGCTGACTGCTCATTTGGTCGACTTTTCGGTCGGTAAAATGAGCAGACCATATGTCCGACTACTCATTTGGTCGACTTTTCGGTCGGTAAAATGAGCAGACCATATGGCCGACTACTCATTTGTCCGACTACTCATTTGACCGACTGCTCATTTGGCCGAATTCTCAGTCGGCCAAATGGACAGTCGGACAAATGGACAGTCGGTCAAATGAGCAGTCCATTTGGCCGACTGTCCATATGACCGACTTCTCAGTCGGACAAATGTGCAGTCGGCCAAATGGACAGTCGGCGTAACGTGTATTTTGTGGTCGGCCAAATGAGAAGTCGGCCAAACGAAACTCTCCCATTTGGGGGTGGCTGACTGCTCATTTGACCAACTGCTCATTTGACCGACTGCTCATTTGACCGACTGCTCATTTGACCGACTGCTCATTTGACCGACTGCTCATTTGACCAACTGCTCATTTGACCGACTGCTCATTTGACCGACTGCTCATTTGGCCGACTGGTCGTTTGGCCGACTACTCGTTTGGCCGACTACTCATTTGGCCAAATGTGCAGTCGGCCAAGATGGACAGTTGGCGTAACGTGTATTTTGTGGTCGGCGAAATGAGAAGTCGGCTAAACGAAACTTTCCCGCTTTTGGAAGTAATTTTCCATAGGAGGATAAAGTCTGAAATCGTATAGCTTAGATCTTTGGGGGTAATTTATCATAGACGGATAAAGACTGAACTCATATAGCTTTATTCAGTTGCTAGTTTTAGTAGCGTAGTGTTAATTTTTACTCTTTTACCTATGGTCATGTTTATTGAGAAATGTTGTAACGAATTTTTAACGGAGTGATTAACACGTTCAATGGGATATTGTTCTTAAGGAAAAGGGAGCGGTCATTTTTGTAGAAATTCCTCTTAGGTTGTTATTTTGTGTTTATCAATGAATTTGCAGGGTAAATAAATCCATATACTATAATGTCACAGTAAATGTAGAGTAAATATAAGTAAGGAACACCCGTGATATGGTAGAAATAGGTTTAAAATCTTTAAAAAGTTACGTAATCGTCGCCGCGGCTCGTCATTCAGTCTAAGTTACATTTATTAAAACAATTGTTTGGCCTTAAAGGGAATATAGCCTCAGGTATCAGTGAATACTGAGTTGGTCGCCTGGTTTATCGTTCTCGCCTTTTCGGTACCTCTGCGGTTATTAGGTGAATATGTTACGTTTATTTCTTGGATTCTAAATCGGTTTTTAACGCTCTTTCGGCTCGTGATCTTTGTTTCGGGTGATTATGGTTTTTTGTTGGTTTTTCGGCCTTTTAAAAGTTTAAGTTGTCATCGTCACGGCCCCCAGGGCCACCTCCGGGATATTGGCACGGCGGCCCACATTCGCAAAATTATCTCCAGCCAAAAAAACTCGGTCCCGCCGCGCTTTCGCCACTGACAACGGCGCGGCCTACCTTGGTGCGCTCTCTCTCACAGACATCCCATACTAATGATCTTGACAATATCCTCTTCTCAACAGTAACTGATCTCAACCCAGACGCTCTGCCGTTTGTCCCTTATAGCTGTTCGGCTGTGTTATCTTTACCGTCTCCTGATGATTTTTATCCTTGAAACTGTGCGCCTTGTGCTTTTACCTTTTTGGCAACAAATACTGGGTCTTTGATTAGTAAAATCTTGGAACCGCGTGCGTTGGTCTGGGAACTGGTTCCTGACTGTATTGCCATAACAGACAACTGGTTAAATAAGGACATATGTTCTAAATTGTTCCACATTCCGGGTTATAATTCCTTTCGC
The DNA here is from genome assembly GCF_980474605.1 of Leiobunum rupestre. Classification (NCBI taxonomy): domain Eukaryota; kingdom Metazoa; phylum Arthropoda; class Arachnida; order Opiliones; family Sclerosomatidae; genus Leiobunum; species Leiobunum rupestre. The sequence goes on from NC_143386.1 coordinate 20,635,537, forward strand.
TCCGATTGTGATTGGTCAAGAAGCGGGGGATGTGTTCTGTATTTTCGATCGCACCATGTGGCTACTCTTAATCGCTCCCTGACTTCTCCAAACATTTTGATTGGGATTCTGTTCATGACCTTTCCCACCTTCCCTCCCTTAATAAATGCGATCATGATGTTCCCACTTTCTCTTTCGACCTCCAGTGTTCCCTTCCCGTGCCCATTTACCCGTCTACACGCTATGCCTATAGTCGTGGGGACTATGATCTATTTCGCGCTACACTGCTTTCAAAGGATTGGTCAGCCGTCCCAGATGCCCCTACCTTAGACGAAATGCTTAATATCCTTTTCCTTTACGTTACTGAAGCCAGGGACGTGTCGGTGCCCTTGATCTCCATTAAACCCACTAAGCGTTCGGGTCTGTTGAGGGAGCCCTGGTGGTCCGAGCAAACCGAGCACCTAATTCGAGACAAGCGTTCTGCCTTTCGTGTATTCAGAGCGTCACCTTCTACTGACAACGGACATGCATTTGAGAAAAAACGTAACTTACTTACTAAACACATTCGTTCCGCGAAATGTAGGTATGAATCCCGTTTTATTGATGAAATCCCTACCAACCCCAAGGTGCTCTACTCACGTGTTTCCCGTTCTCTTAAACCCAACCCTCTTTGATGGTGGTGGTGAACTCTGCGGGGGTATTAATCCGCGATCCGGTTGAGGTGGTAACGGCGCTTAACGATTTCTTTAGCTCCGTGTTCACCCAGAGGCGGTATATCTGGGTGACGTTTTCGCTGGTTTTCACCGTTCTGAGCCCTCTGATTTTGTTTTCAGTCCCCTAGACTTTGGCCTATCGTATTCCACAGTCCGACGATATTTAAAGCGACTGCCCACTTTTAAATCCCCAGGGCCTGATGACCTTCATCCGCGATTACTTTCAGAGGGTTCAGCCATCTTAGCTTCCCCTCTTTTAGCCATTTTCAATTACTCTATTTCGTCTGGTCGTCTTCCACTTTTATGGAAGCGGGCTAATGTTACCGCGACCAAAAAACTTCCTAACTCCAACGCGGTTGACACTTTTCGGGGTATAAGTCTAACCTGTCTGCCGTGTAAGGAACTGGAGACCAGTGTACGAGATTCCTTGGTGGCGTTCCTAGCCGATCTTTCTTCTCGAGAGACCAACATGGGTTTCTCACAAGACGTTCGTGTTTTACGAACCTCCTCTCAACCCTCGAGGAAGTCACTACGTGTCTAGATTGACGGCACTCTGTTGACCTGGTCTATCTGGACCTACGCGAGGCTTTCGATTCGGAAACTTGAGTATTTAGAGGTTCCACCTTTGATTGCCAATTGGATCGCGGATTTTTTGAGTGGTCGAACGCAGCGAGTGGTCCCGCGTGGGTTCTGTTCGGAATGGTGTGAGGTGACCAGTGGGGTGCCTCGGGGATCTGTGTTAGGCCCAACTAGGGCTTCTAACGATGATCTGAATAAGGCAATCTGATTACTATTTATCATATAAGATATATCGCCGATAAAAAACCTGAATTCACTGGCTACCTGTTCCTTTTTTTATCTGACCTGCGGCAATCTAGTTTTGTTATCTCGTTTCGGTAACCGACGAGGCCACAGATATAGAAAGCAGTTATTTTATCTGATAAGCACGTAGATATCTGTCTATATGATGTCTACTTTCCGACATCTAAATGAATGTTTTTTATCCTTTTAAATTTTTGTATAGCAACAAAAAAAATGGCTTAGTTCCAAGAAGTCAATATAAAGATATACTGAAAAGGTATATCCGCCGTTATCGCGGGTTAAAGATACAATTTAAAAACAGATCAACCCGTGAAAGTCATATAGGCTTGTCAGACAAGCGCAAAAGCGTATCCGCGTACTGCCGTTAGAGTAAAAAATCTGTTATCCGCTAAAGGTATCGGATTAAAAATAATCCAGTTCATCTGTGAAAGCATCAGACACCAGATCAGCGTTAGAAGCCCTAGGCCCAACTCTTTTCGTTATATTTATTAATGACCTTCCCCTGGTAATCAAGGAGTCTTTTCCCAAATTGTTTGCCGATGACAATAAGATTGGTCATAAAATAGCTTCACCGACTGATTCGCTTTTACTCCAACGGGACATTGATGCTTTGGCCCATTGGGTCTCCTCGAACGGTATGAGCTTCAATACTACTAAATCGGTTGTTCTCCATTGCGGGGCTAATAACCCTCGCTATAAGTACAGTTTGAGGGTAAAGCGATAGAGGCGCATGCTGTGGTTCGGGACCTTGGGGTCACGCTTTCCGGCTATATGTTCGGGGATACCCATAGTTAAGCCGCTTCCGCGCGCGGTACAAAGGCTTTATATATGCTGCCGAGATCATACTCTCATTTTATTGTCAAATCTTTCAAAATCCTGTACAGTGTCTACATTCGCCCTCACTTAGACTAATGTTCCAGCATTTGGTCCCCCCACCTGGTCAAAGACATTGAGAAGCTGGAAAGGGTGCCAAGAAAGGCCACGAAGCTAGTTTCATGGTTCAGAACCTTACCATATGATGAAAGGTTAAAAAGGTTGGGTCTTCTGTCCCTTAAGGACAGACGTCTTCGCGCTGACTTAGTTGACACCTTCAAAATCATTTATGGCCTGTATGATGTTACTGCAGTTGACTTCTTCGACATCAAGTGGGAGGGCCGAAAGGCTCCCACAATCCGTAAAAAGTGGTGCAACGGGGTGGCTAGGCGGGTTTTCATCACTCAATGGGTTGTTAAATTTTGGAATGATCTCCCGGCTGCCGTTAAGACCAAATCCTCCACTTCGGCATTCAAGTGTCGATTAGATTAATATAAAAACTGGGGCTGACCTGTTGTTCATTTCAGCATTACTTACTATTAACCTTTTTTTTAATTTTATTCCTGTCGCTTCATATCTATCTTTTTTTTGTGAAATTCTGTTTTTTTTTTATTTTCGTTTTTCGGGCACTATCATTGTTTCAATATTAATGTAAATAGTTTCTTTTGTTTCGAGCGTTACTGTATCTTTTGTATCGCGTATCAGGGCCCAATAAGTGTACAGCTTTTTTATCCTGAATTAAAACATTATTATTATTTGGTGTGGAACACGAAGTTTGCAGATCTGGACGCACTTGCCTTTGGCTTTAAAAATGTTTGGTGCCACTGTACAGGGAAATTTAAACAATTGAAGGGATCTTCCATAAAGATTGCTTTGCAGGTTATATTCCCTTTAAATAACTTCTTAATTTTTATTTTTTTAATATAAAAAACATGATCAAAAACTTATTAGAGAGTTAACAGTGAGATATTCTTTGATATATTAAATACTAGCTAGTGAAGACTGAGTCATAAACAAACCCTAATTTTATTCGATTGAATAGAAATAAAGATAAATCGTAGTATTACACACATTTTTTGATAATTCAAGTATTTGTTTTACAATTACAAGCAAATGTTTTCACCGGTTAAGGTTAAACGAGAAATTTTGTGTCCATCCTTGACCGACACTCTCGAAATGGTGCATTATTTCATGGTAGAAATGAATACTTTAATGATAGTAATAATAATCAACTAATCTAATATGACAAAATTTCAAATCTGATGCCTGACGTTATGGCTTTACACCTTTGTTACGAATAGTTCCTTTCAAATGCGTTCTGTCTCTCATACAGCCTCTGCCAAGGAACCTGGCTCTAGTTTCAAGAGATTTCTATTCGGGACGTGGCTACTGGCCATTATTGTCCTGACCAACTCGTTCACTGGACACTTCCGGGCCAGCATGATGATTTCGCTGCCTCCTCAGAGGATCAACTCCGTCACTGAACTGGCCGAAGTTTGTCGAAAGGTTCAAACTTGGATGTGGAAAGGAACATCCGTCGAGAACTATTTTCGAGTGAGTGGTGGCTAATATGATTTCACACGAGTACATCACCGATTCTAATAGCTTTTTCCATTGGGAACCTCCGAGTATGATCCGAATTTGTTGAATGACGTCACTGCTCTCTGTAGGAGGCACTCGGAGTATTCGCCCTGGTAGCTCCCAATGAAATACGACAAGTTTTCGGAGCATTCTTTTGTTTCTCTCCGACTCTTGAGTTGGGGCAGCCGGGAGCACTCCGGGAGCACTCTTTTGTTTCTCTCCGACTCTTGAGTTGGGGCAGCCGGGAGCACTCCGGGAGCACTCTTTTGTTTCTCTCCGACTCTTGAGTTGGGGCAGCCGGGAGCACTCCGGGAGCACTCTTTTGTTTCTCTCCGACTCTTGAGTTGGGGCAGCCGGGAGCACTCCGGGAGCACTCTTTTGTTTCTCTCCGACTCTTGAGTTGGGGCAGCCGGGAGCACTCCGGGAGCACTCTTTTGTTTCTCTCCGACTCTTGAGTTGGGGCAGCCGGGAGCACTCCGGGAGCACTCTTTTGTTTCTCTCCGACTCTTGAGTTGGGGCAGCCGGGAGCACTCCGGGAGCACTCTTTTGTTTCTCTCCGACTCTTGAGTTGGGGCAGCCGGGAGCACTCCGGGAGCACTCTTTTGTTTGTCTCCGACTCTTGAGTTGGGGCAGCCGGGAGCACTCCGGGAGCACTCTTTTGTTTGTCTCCGACTCTTGAGTTGGGGCAGCCGGGAGCACTCCGGGAGCACTCTTTTGTTTCTCTCCGACTCTTGAGTTGGGGCAGCCGGGAGCACTCCGGGAGCACTCTTTTGTTTGTCTCCGACTCTTGAGTTGGGGCAGCCGGGAGCACTCCGGGAGCACTCTTTTGTTTCTCTCCGACTCTTGAGTTGGGGCAGCCGGGAGCACTCCGGGAGCACTCTTTTGTTTCTCTCCGACTCTTGAGTTGGGGCAGCCGGGAGCACTCCGGGAGCACTCTTTTGTTTCTCTCCGACTCTTGAGTTGGGGCAGCCGGGAGCACTCCGGGAGCACTCTTTTGTTTCTCTCCGACTCTTGAGTTGGGGCAGCCGGGAGCACTCCGGGAGCACTCTTTTGTTTCTCTCCGACTCTTGAGTTGGGGCAGCCGGGAGCACTCCGGGAGCACTCTTTTGTTTGTCTCCGACTCTTGAGTTGGGGCAGCCGGGAGCACTCCGGGAGCACTCTTTTGTTTGTCTCCGACTCTTGAGTTGGGGCAGCCGGGAGCACTCCGGGAGCACTCTTTTGTTTATCTCCGACTCTTGAGTTGGGGCAGCCGGGAGCACTCCGGGAGCACTCTTTTGTTTGTCTCCGACTCTTGAGTTGGGGCAGCCGGGAGCACTCCGGGAGCACTCTTTTGTTTGTCTCCGACTCTTGAGTTGGGGCAGCCGGGAGCACTCCGGGAGCACTCTTTTGTTTCTCTCCGACTCTTGAGTTGGGGCAGCCGGGAGCACTCCGGGAGCACTCTTTTGTTTGTCTCCGACTCTTGAGTTGGGGCAGCCGGGAGCACTCCGGGAGCACTCTTTTGTTTCTCTCCGACTCTTGAGTTGGGGCAGCCGGGAGCACTCCGGGAGCACTCTTTTGTTTGTCTCCGACTCTTGAGTTGGGGCAGCCGGGAGCACTCCGGGAGCACTCTTTTGTTTCTCTCCGACTCTTGAGTTGGGGCAGCCGGGAGCACTCCGGGAGCACTCTTTTGTTTGTCTCCGACTCTTGAGTTGGGGCAGCCGGGAGCACTCCGGGAGCACTCTTTTGTTTCTCTCCGACTCTTGAGTTGGGGCAGCCGGGAGCACTCCGGGAGCACTCTTTTGTTTGTCTCCGACTCTTGAGTTGGGGCAGCCGGGAGCACTCCGGGAGCACTCCGGGAGGGAGTACCTTGGCCAATGGAAGACGATCCTCCCTCTCGGAGTTGCCCCTTTTTTGACAATGGAATACGATTTTGATTTTGGAGCACTCCGGGAGTGCTCGGAGGTTCCCAATGGAAAACGCTATAAGGAAGGTCATTGATACAGTAACGCCGTCTGTCGAGAAGTTGTTTTAAATTGTTTTTGACAGGATTTTTTAAAATCTTTCAATTCTATTTATGATGGAAAGAAGTTAACTCGTACCAACACTTAAAATCATTCTACATGCTTGGAGAAATAAAGCCCCCAGATGTAGGGAACAGGAGATGAGTTCGATTTTATCAGGGTCTGCCAAGACGATGTAGCTTCGAGCTCTGACTCGGGGGACAGTTTCGCCTAACGACATCTATATACAGTAAAGAGAACTATTAAGAAATAGAAAATCTTCTGAATACAGATGTCGCCGTTGAAAATAACTCCGACTAGGAGGGCGGAGCTACATCCAACTGCTACTTCTACATGGGTTTTTTCGCGAAGCTTTTACCTTCTCAGGGGAATTTCAAAGACTATTTTTTAAATATCGACCTGCTTAAAATTAAACTGTAAAGCTGCATTGAAAAACAGTCTATTTTCGTATAGCATTCATCGAGCCCAGAAGTGAATAAACTTTGGAGACAAATTGAAAGTCATGGCCGTCTGTTGTCTTTGACGGAGATATACACCATGGAAAGACTGGCGTCGATGGGAACTGGAAAAATCCTCATTGCCGGCGAAGTGTCCACCATGAAGTACTTTGTAGGCAAGAAGTGTGAGCGGCACCCCGAAATCTCGAGCTACAATTTGTACGTTGCGAAAGAAACGCTCCTGACCCAATACGCGTCGCTGATCATCAGGAAAGAATTGTCCAATTTGGAAATTTACAAAAAAATCGACGTGAGGTTCGTTTTTCAATTTACCACCCATTTTAAGGTTAATGAAAGTAGCACGAAAATTTATACAAATATCTGGAGGGATGATTTTTGAAAACGTAGCTTCCAATGACTTTGATTATGTTTCATAAGTATGACAATTAGTCCAAATAATGATGTGGAATGACATAGAATTTAGCTCGTACCCAAAAAGGTAAACGCGAGAAAAATATGCAACTTTAAAACAAATGTTTCTCCTTTTAAGTAATTTTTGGGTACTTCAGTGGACACACTATATCCATAATCTATGATAACTTAGCTTAACCATTGACTTATCCTGGTAAACTATGACGTAAAATATGAGAAGCCAGATATCAGGCATCGACTCGATCTAGAGCTTAAATGTTCCGATTGTGAATTTAACATATGATAAATTGGATTTTACATAATCGTGATAAAATTGGATTTTACATTATTATAAAATGAGATTTTACATAATTACGATAAAAATGGATTTTACATTTATGATAAAATTGAATTTAACATAATTATGATTACATTTGATTTAACTTAATTATGATAAAAATGTATTGAACATTATTATGGTTAAATTATATTTGTAAATATTACATAATAGAGGAACCTATTAGTTTACAAAATTAAATTCAATATTTTGACAAAAAATAATTCATATGTGCCTATGCTTAAACTTCAATAAAGTAATTAGTGATCTCTACATGTGAAAAGGAGACCAAAGGTAAATTGCCAAAGTGATCTGTAAGTGTCTAGCATTAACGTTTCTGGTAGGACTGCATAAGAGCGCTTTAGCATCACTTGCCCTTGCATACTGACGAATCTCTTAAACTAGACGATTACCTTTGATGGGTTTAAGATTACCCGAGGTACACTGCATATGATCTCAAAATGTTCGATGGCGATTTGAGAGTGAAATTAAAATTTACAGTGTATTTGATTAGATAAGTTAAAAGGAACCACCTATGGACTGCATTGTGAAGGATGATAAAATTAGCGAATATGTGGATTAGTCCATTGTGAAAAGGGATAATATATCTAAACCCTAAACAAATTTGAAGAAATTTAAACACTTACTCATAGCTCGTACCGATAGGTCTTCGAGCAAACAAAAAGACGCGGAACTCGGACCAAATAGATCTTCGAGTGAAAAACTAAATTAAATTAAATAAAATAGTCAGAAATTTCGTCCTTTTTGGGACTCGTCAATACCGTGCGGAAAATCTGGCTTGCGAGCTATGATTAAGTTTTTAAATTTCTTCAAATTTGTTTAGGGTTTAGCCTTATTATCCCTTTTCATAATGGACTAATCTACATATTCGCTAATTTTATCCTTTATTTGATTAGATAGTTTTGTATAAGGTCTACTAACCTCCAATTACGAGTTAGTATTAGCTAGGCTCGCTTCTCTACAATAATAATAATAATAATAATCAGCTAGGCTAATAGCCAAGGCACCACCTTAGGCCTAAGTCATCAAGCGACTTTTAAAGCCATTAATTCAGGTGGCCGTGTTACGATGCGTAGGAGGGTGGTGGCAAGCCCTTCATGCCACGCGAGCCTAACTATTACAGTTAACCTCGACAAGTTTTTAATCGGCCCGTGTATTTGACATTTCAGAATGCAGTGGTTTGTAGAAAGTGGCATTATTGAGGAATTGACCAGGCGCGAGTTTCGAAGTTACGACCGTTGCATCAGCAACAGAATGTCCTCCGGTCCGAGCGAGAAACCTCTGGGAATGGACGACATCGGAGCCATATTCTACGGCTATCTCGTCTTGCAAGCCACTTGCCTGGTTACGTTTGCAGTTGAATTACTGATCTCTTTCGTTCCGAGAAGAGTCATCAGTCGACGTTAAAACATTGAGCTTCTATTGAATGGAAACCATACAAACTACTTAAGGAATATTTGTGAGATTATACACTTGTTTAAAACAGACAACGTAGCAGAAAAAACCTCGGAAGATACACATTCACCTCACATTGTCTAATCCGGTTACTTAAAAACTGCTAGCGTTATCTAAATGTGTTAACTGATCTGCTATTCCAATTTAAATACGTAAGTCGAAGAGCTATTTGCGGCAGTTTTTAGAACAAGATTATTTTTAATTTTAGGGTGAAATAAACGTAACGTTAACTTTCTGATTTAATGTAAATTTTATTATTATTCAGACTACTGGAAATCAGCTAATTGTGTAAACTGTAGATGGTTATAATATTCGGTAAATCTGATTTGGATAGTTTTGTAAAAATATAGGTGTTACCAGACCGAATAACAGTGAACCTATCGTGGTTGAAAGCGCTACTGTGGGCTAACCATTGCAACAGCGTTAAATCTAGGAGCAACAAACACAGCACCCCACACAAGGAGAACGCAACCCGTCAAAAGTCATGGATTTTCTTGTGCTGCCGTCGGAAGGGGAAAATTCAGAAATTGTCTTCCCCCCGCCCGTAAAACGTTCAGCGTAAAGGCTCGTGACGCTCGTCGAATGAAATTCGTACACAACCCTTCGTTAGCGTGTTTAAAGGCTAGCTGCGTTCTCCTTGTGTTTGTTGCTCCTAGGTTAAATTAACTAAAGCATAAGCATAGCAAATAGAAGAAAAAAAGCAGAATGAAGCTTCTAAATGCGGATAGATGGGCGATCAAATTGAATCTCTTTATTTAACGTGTGAGTAACTTTAACAACATTTCCCAAATTAAATTGATCAAAATCTTCTCACAAACCAAAGTATATTTTCAAATAAAATGCCAACGATACGACCTTAATATAATAGTAACCTAATTTAACCTTAACCTAACCTAACCTAACTTAAAGCCCACTAAATTAATCTAACCGTAACCTAACTTAAAGTAAACCAATTTCACCTTAACTTAACCCTAACTTAAAGTAAACCAATTTCACCTTAACTTAACCCTAACCTAAAGTAAACTCTTTTCACCTTAAATTAACCCAAACTTAACCTAACCTAACTAAAAGTAAACGTTTTTAACCGTCCCATACACGAACTAAAACAGAGCGAAGAATTAAGCTGAGCAGAGACCAGGTAAAAGAAATTCCAAATCTGCCTGACGTAATCGTATAATTCAATTCAAATTAAAATACAGCGCTAACAATTTATATTACGCGATAATATAGTGAACCACCTGGTACCAGTAAAACCACTTAAAAATGTAAAGTTTACTTTCCTATGTGGTCCGAAATAGCCAAAGATATAAGCCTCTCGCCCAAGTCACGGATTGAGGTCACTCTCAAATAATTCTATTTTAAAAAAGGTATTGGCGAAAAATGATTAATTAGCTAGTTTATTCTTTAAATTGAAACCCTGTGAATGTTAAGAACCAGAGTCTGACACTAGATGGGGCTATACTGCACGGATGATATTCAGTCCGATCAGAGGAAAATATGAATGAAACCTCAATTGTTAAATAATTCCTACCTATATTAAAATAATAATTTATGAAAATAAATAAAAAGTCCAACTTTCTACCTCAAGCCAGTTTCTGACAATGTTGTCCGTTTTACACCAACATTGGCTATTTTTAATCTAAATAACAAACGCAAGTACGTTATTAAAGCCACTTTTCCACGTACCCTCGTTTTGCCTCGTTTCGATCTCGCTGCGTTCTTAGCGTTTGGAAATCTTTCTGTTCACACGTTTGATTTCCAGTGAGTTTTGAAGAAAATTGGGCACGCGTAGTGTAGAAATATAATTAGAAGTTCGTCTGCTCACGCATTTGAGTTACGTTTCAAAACATTATAATTAAAAACTAATGCGCCCAGAAGAATTTAGTTGTATTGTTTAAACAAATAGACAAAAATTTGCGAGACATTTTCTTCTAAAAAGGCATACAAATTTCATTAGGCAAAAAAAATCACGATTAACGATTTTTGTAAAATAAAAAAGGCTCATGGTTCGCAAAAACCGACTCGATGACGTCTCCAATCGCTGCCAAAATGGTCAACGAAGGGATCTGAAACGCTGGGACGCGCAACGGTAATTGTTCACACGACGGGATACAAACGTTGCGGGAGCATTCGCAACGTTGCAGAGGGTATTTGTGAACGCGGCTTTCGCTTGTTGTACATACGCGTTTTTTTTACCAAACCCAAACCATTGGCAAAGAGTTAATTAAAATTAAATGACTTCGAATACCATCGCATTGAACCACTTAACTTTTCCTTAATTCTAGTTAAATCATAGGAAATTGTTGAAAACAATATTTATTAAGTCTAGTGTAGTGATTTCAATCTTAGCAACTCTTATTCTTTAACTTAACCCGCGGGTTAAAAGCCGCCGAAGCCCCGCCCTCAGATTCAATAAAAATGTACATGATGCCTTCTAAGTTAAAATAAAATTAAATTGAAATTGAATCGAGTCTATTTATCAAAATTGCCAAGAGCCATTCTTTACAAATCGAGTGTCACCTTGGACGAATAACTACAAACCTAAGCAAAATCCCCGGTTCCACAATTTGCATCGCCCGTCAGCGCTCCTGCCGAGAGAATGGCGAAATATTTATATGCAAATACAAAACACATGTCAGATGACCCGCATTCCGTCGTCTGCTCTGCTTTTTTTTAACAGAAGTGAGGCTTTGGGAATTTTAATAGGCTGTAGATTATTAAGTAATAATTGTATTGGAATAAAAATGAGAAGGTTTAAAGCAACTATCGGCTCTATCATTGCCACCTGTATTATGACAAGGTCCCTGTTATTAGAGATGGCCCTGAATCTAACCGAATCTTCGAAAAAAATGACTTTCGTGGAGAGCGTGGAGCCATCTATTAAAGGGAACGGAAGCTAAAATTCAAAATAGCGAAATAATAACGTCGTCAGAGAGCCATTATAGAGTATTATATTTAGAACACTTTTACTCTACTTAGTGAACTTTAACCTAAATTATATAGCCCATATAAAATATATTGTAAACAATTACTATAATTGAAGTTATTGACAAATTTACAAACGAGTCAATCAACGCGAAGCATACTTTTATGTCCCGCCTTTTGAGTCAAAATGTAGCTTCAGCGTTTTGTTTTGATTTCGACGCTAGCGACATCTGTTGAAAAAAGAACTACTTAACCTAGAGCCGACACTTGCTTTAAATAGATTATAAATTTAAAAATGCCTAGTCAAAATGGAAATAAAGGTGTAAGCTTTAACGACAGTGACGAGCTAAGAACGCTAGGTCTAACGTCGTCCGCTTATATTGGGGAAGTGTTTAATATTTGGATAGAAATCTTTCCAATACTGGACACTACGGCGCTACAAGCGGCGCTGTCATAAAAGCACCAAGCGCGCCATTAGGTTTCAGGTCCGGTAATTATTCGTCCAAGGTGTCACTATAATCTTTATACCTAGTATCAATTACAGCTCATACTCTTCGAGCACGAGGGGGATTAGGAGCGAAGCTTCAAATAAATAAACACATTCCTCGTAAATCATTTCTTTTCTCGGTGTCGCAGATACCGAGATAATTTACCACTTCAGAGAGTGACTGAACGATGCACTCTCTAACTCAAATTCTTATGGTAATCGCTATGGAATCATTATGTAATCCATTCTAATCGCTAATTCCTAATCACTGTTAATGTTCGTTAATTACATTTATAGTTTTACAGAAAAATATTGCCTTTAGCATATCAGTGAAACCAAAAGCAACATATGACCCAAAAGTGTGTCAGAACGGTATAGTAGTTAATGAGAGTTTGTCGCAAAGTAAAAAAGGGAAACGAAGGGGGGTCGGAAAGTACGTCATCAAAATCGAAGATAGAAAATCGCGCCAGACTATAGACTAAATAGAAAGTTGCTAACTATATTCCAACTAGTAGATTATGTAGTCTATAGTGTGACTAGGTCTCACTAGAAAATTTAATAGGCGCGAAGGTACAGCTGACACACTTTTGGGTCTTATGCTACTTTTGGTGAAACGGATAGTAGATCAATTTTACTTAACATGGAGTTTCAATTTATCCCATTTCTACAAAACATAAATTGTATCTGTTTTTGAAAAATTACCGTAGATGACGCCACAATATGATATTGAATTGTGTCAAGTTAGGAACGATTACTTTTTCGATTACATAATTACCGTTCTATAAGTTGCTTACAGTGTGAGAAAGTGCCTATCATCAATATTACAAAATGTCTGGAAGCGAATGATAAATAAGCAAAGGTGACAGACAAGATTCCTGGGAAATTCGACAGTTAGTTTACTGAATATCAACTAGGCGACAGACCCGGATATCGGAATATAGTTTTCTCGGTAATATTTTATGACCAATTAACTAAGGTCAAGAAATACGCCTATTATATATTAGGTATCGTATAAATAATCGATAATTTTCCTATCAATCATATTATAGCAGGTTTGAAGGTTAAATTTAAAGTGGTTTAAAGGTTAAATTTAAAGGTCACTAATTAAATATTTCAGTCGTAATAGTCGCTCTGACCACGGACCATCTACCCCAAGAGGGACATGTATCATTGGTAGTTATTTCCTTTTTTTATATCTCGAATGTGATGCGGCTTATTTAAGAAAGCGCCATCTCACGGCAAGTAGAGGCAGTGTTGAAGGTACAAAGACGTGAACGCGCGACAATAAAAAATGTACTGTAGAAGCTGGCTCGTGCATTGTTTTTATTTTTATTTTATTGAATGTCATACTTTTTAAAGCTCTTATTTGGTTACACTTTTGCACTATAGGTAGTGCCTTCGTAAAAGGGCCATATTTTGGAGAACTGTTCAATATAATATCTTAAGTAACATTTTGAAAGGGAAGTCAAGTAATAATAACGAGGCGGTATACCGTTTAAAAAATACCAAATATTTATACCATCACTAAAACATTACGTTTAGCACTTTTAGGTTATGGGTAATGATTTCAAAACATGTGTTTAAGAATTCAGCTACCTTTACATTTCTGCCTATGTATACAAAAATAAATCCCACGTTTATTTGAATGTAAGATTCGATAAACTATTATTATTATAAAGGAAAATGAATAGTTTATCGCTGGCCCTACATACATTATATCATAAGTAACTCGCGAATTCTACGCAGAAGGAGTTGTTCCGAGTTTTCACCTAGTGCCACAAATTGGCGCCTAGGAGCAACAAACACAAGGAGAACGCATCTAGTCTTTAAACACGCTAACGCAGAGTTGTGTACAAATTTCATTTAACTAGCCTTAACGCTGAACGTTTTCCGGAAAGGGGGAAGACAATTTCTGATTTTTCCCCTTCCGATGGCAGCAGGCGCTAAAGGGTCTAACCCAGCGGTTCCCAAAAGGTGTTCCGCGGAACCCTGGGGTTCCGTGCAAGGGTCACAGGAGTTCCGAAAATTCGCAGCGCGGCCATCTTTGTTTGTGTCAAGAGTCTCTTAAGATAAGTAAAAAAAATAGTTGGGGTTCAAAAATGGGAACCGCTGGTCTAACCAATGAAAAATTTACACCAGAAAATGCACGACTTTTGATGGGTTGCGTTCTCCTTGTGTGGGGTGCTGTGTTTGTTGCTCGTAGGTATCTGATGGTAGTTATTTTCGTATTTGAGATTTGAACGGGTTTTCTATTGTATTTATCGTCCGCAAACTAACCTGACGATAACTTTGCCGAAGAAGGAAGTAAAGAGTGATGAATTTCCTGTTCGATCACTTCTGAATATGTTACTTATATCTAATATTTTACTTACGCTACTATGTAAAGGTCGGGAAATACCATGCAGTAAAATTGAAACGCAAGTGTAACCGTTTAATACGGCAAGCGTTATCAATTATTTCTGAATTGATTTCCAATATAATATTTCGCATAAGATCCCACTCGGCCGCAACCCTGTCCTTTCTGGTAACACCTGAGAATTGGTAAGCATTCACATCTATAGTCAGTGTATTTGCGATACAGTGTCTGTCTTTTCAAGAGCACCAATATTAATAAAGTTAGGAATTATAGGAATTAGGCGTTCTTGTAATATTCTTTACACGTAATTTTATCAGAGCAATAAGAAGCTGAAAACCTTAACGTTTAGTTAAATCTGTTTCATAATTGTAATGTCCAATACGAATTAAGTTATCATTTACAATTCGTTATTTATAGGAAAGTTCTGGATTTGGAGAAGGTATGTTTACAATATGGGTAGTTTTTTCGTTCATCCCCGACGAAAATGATGGATCGAAATTTAGGTCTAAAATATATCCAAAATTGGATTGATCAAAATTCGACTTTGATCGAAATTTAGATCTAAAATATATCCAAAACTGGATTGATCCAAATTCGACTTTGATCGAAATTTAGATCTAAAATATATCCAAAACTGAATTGATCCAAATTCGACTTTGATCGAAATTTAGATCTAAAATATATCTAAAACTGAATTGATCCAAATTCGACTTTGATCGAAATTTAGATCTAAAATATATCCAAAACTGGATTGATCCAAATTCGACTTTGATCGAAATTTAGATCTAAAATATATCCAAAACTGGATTGATCCAAATTCGACTTTGATCGAAATTTAGATCTAAAATATATCCAAAACTGGATTGATCCAAATTCGACTTTGATCGAATTTTATATCCTAAAAGGTATTATATTTGATCCAATTATGATAAATAAAATTCATCTTCATTCAGATTTGATTATAATTATTTGATCCAAGCAGAATGGGATGTTTCTTGATTCTAGTTGGACCCAAATTTGTACATTAGATCAAGTCATTTTCGCAAGGATTGGTTAAAACATTAGTATTCAAATTCCAATTCAAATATTTTTTATTTTCAAATTAGCAATAATAAGGGGTTAGAGGGCCAAGTCTTCTTGAGACGTATAGCCCTCTTTTACGGGTACTTTTTATAATAATCAACAATTATCCAAACATTTTAGTATAATAAACTGACAAATTCAACGATTACCAGTACACTATAGAGGTTTTTATTAAAAACAATTTAAAACCACGTTACATGTTTCGGCTTATGGCGTATACGCCGCCGTTGTCAAACGCTTGAAGTCTAATGAGTGAAAATTCCAAGCGCGCGACACCATTTCGACTATGACACAATTTAAAAAACACAAAGGGGGGGGGGGGATTTGACGCCACAGTTCATCAATCAAAACAGCAAAAAAAAAACAGCAAACAATTCCAAGTCTTTAAAATATCCGCACTCGGTCCTAGATCTCTATTAACTAGTTTTTTCCTATTTTTATAAATATTAAAAGATTCCATTATATTCAAATAGAAAGGGTTTTTAGACCTAATTAATAATTTGGTATCGTCCCATTTGATAGTGTGATTCGGATTGTCAAACACATGTTCCGCTAGGGCAGCTTTCGCCACTTCATTTTTATTTACCCTGGATTGGTGTTCTTTTAGTCTGATCGCCAAACGTCGTCGAGTTTGTCCGATATAAGAAATACTGCAGTCACATGATATTTCGTATACCCCACAGGAGTCTAATAAGCTACGTTTGTCCTTTAAATTACTTAAAACATTACCGATTTTATTCACTGGCTTAAATGCTATGTCACACTTAGCCTCACGATAAATTATATTACTAATCTTAGCGGACACTCCAGGGTAATAGGGTAAAACCACTCTAAACGACGTCACTGTTTTTTGAGAGACTAAAGTAGTACACTCCTTTAGTAGTAATTTATTATTAAATTTGGAACGGGCTCTATCGATAATATCAGTAACAAACCCCCTATCCGCCGCTATTTGTTTTAAATAGCCTAATTCGTCGGAAAGCGATTTATCTGTATTACACACTTTAATAGCCCTGTACACAAAGGCATATAACGAGGATATTTTTTAGCTTTTTGGGTGCGCTGACAGTAATGGTTGCCCACCAGAAAAATGGTCGAAATTAGATCGGACCATCAATGAAGAAATCAGGGAAGTGAAAGTCAAACACTTAGACCACTTCAACAATAAACTGAAATGGCTCGGCCGCAAGAAGTTGGAAGCAATAAAAGGGGACAACTTGGGACCGAGGCTGTCTAATCTGGACAACCCTAAGATTATCAATTTGTCTGAGTTAGTTTTAACGAAGGAAGAAGAAAATGCCTTAGAGTTAGGACTGAACTTTGCCCTTAACTCCAACAAAACGGAGATTTTGGACCTTGTTGTACCTATAGAGAGCATCCTACACGATACTAGATTCAAGAATTTAAATAGAGACAAAATAAAGAATGAGGTTTCCGTAGCCTTAGCAGAATCCAAGACCGATCTTGAGAAAGTGAACCTTAAACATAAGGAATGGGAAAGAATTCTAAGAGGTCTAAGACGCCGGGAGGACGTCGTGATATGTAAGTCATACAAGGGAAATGTCACAGTAGTTTTGAATAAAGCAGACTATTCAAAGGGGGTCCGGAATTTATTGAACATGGACACTTACAAGGTAATTAAGCGGAACCCTATCGATAAGATACACAACGAAGTAAAAAGAAAAATCAAAGAGTGTGTTTCCATAACCCCGGAGATTCTGAAACAATTAATTCCCACGTATTACGCTCTCCCATGTTTTTACGCTTTACCTAAAATCCACAAAGAGGATTTTAGGGACAACATCAAATTTAGACCCATTACGTCAACACATCCCATTTCAAAATTTTTTGTGAAACAATTTCAACCACTCATCGAAAATCACCAATGGAGCGTACGAAACTCAGAAGAGTTTGCGGAGAAGATTAAAACTTTTGAATTCAAACCCAATGACCAACTGATCTCGTAAGACGTGGTTTCACTGTTCACTAGCATTCCAGTTGACCAAGCCTTAAACGCACTAGAAATTAGTTTGATAAAAAACGAGTGTCCTACGAATGAAGGTTATGACTTCCTGAAGCTAACCAGACTTTGCATGAGCTCCCTATATTTCTCGTTTGAAGGTTGCTTTTACCAACAGGTCCATGGTCTCGCTATGGACTCTCCTTTGTCACCTATCCTGTGTGAAATCTTCATGATGAAATTGGAAACCGATTTTTTCAGTACGTTGTATGTGGACCTACGCCTGTGGATTAGGTATGTGGACGATACGTTTATAGTATGGGCCGGTAATGAAGAAAACTTTAACTCGTTTGTGAAAAATCTTAATAATTTTAATTCAGTTATTAAGTTTACTGTGGAACTCGGTTCTGATAATAAAACGAGTTTACCGTTCCTGGACACTAAGGTAGTACTTGGTGACAATAATGCAAATATCTCTGTTTACAGAAAACCTTTCTCGGTTTGTGTTCCCCCACATAGTATGTCAGCGCACCCAAAAATCCAAAAAAATATCTTCGTTATATGCCTTTGTGTACAGGGCTATTAAAGTGTGTAATACAGATAAATCGCTTTCCGACGAATTAGGCTATTTAAAACAAATAGCGGCGGATAGGGGGTTTGTTACTGATATTATCGATAGAGCCCGTTCCAAATTTAATAATAAATTACTACTAAAGGAGTGTACAACTTTAGTCTCTCAAAAAACAGTGACGTCGTTTAGAGTGGTTTTACCCTATTACCCTGGAGTGTCCGCTAAGATTAGTAATATAATTTCTCGTGAGGCTAAGTGTGGCATAGCATTTAAGCCAGTGAATAAAATCGGTAATGTTTTAAGTAATTTAAAGGACAAACGTAGCTTATTAGACTCCTGTGGGGTATACGAAATATCATGTGACTGCAGTATTTCTTATATCGGACAAACTCGACGACGTTTGGCTATCAGACTAAAAGAACACCAATCCAGGGTAAATAAAAATGAAGTGGCGAAAGCCGCCCTAGCGGAACATGTGTTTGAAAACCCGAATCACACTATCAAATGGGACGATACCAAATTATTAATTAGGTCTAAAAACCCTTTCTATTTGAATATTATGCAATCTTTTAATATTTATAAAAATAGGAAAAACCAGTTAATAGAGATCTAGGACCGAGTGCGGATATTTTAAAGACTTGGAATTGTTTGCTGTTTTTTTTTTGCTGTTTTGATTGATGAACTGTGGCGAAAATCCCCCCCCCCTTTGTGTTTTTTAAATTGTGTCATAGTCGAAATGGTGTCGCGCGCTTGGAATTTTCACTCATTAGACTTCAAGCGTTTGACAACGGCGGCGTATACGCCATAAGCCGAAACATGTAACGTGGTTTTAAATTGTTTTTAATAAAAAACCTCTATAGTGTACTGGTAATCGTTGAATTTGTCAGTTTATTATTAATTACACTAGTTTTTGGAGTTCGTTATTCTATTATTTTAGTATATTATATAAAAAAATTATTTTTTTTTATTAAAAATAGGAAAAACTACATTGAAGAAAACTTTTTTCCGTATGACTTTTAAACATTATATTTGAGATTCATCTTGAAACATAGAGGTTTTAAAGAACTTTTTGACTGCAGGGTACGAAATTATTTTCCAGCATAGAAAATTGAATTGAATTTTTTTACTGTTTCACTCTGCAGGGGTTTTATTTTAATTTCTGACCTAGTTACTGTGTTAACAATATTTATTTCAACAATTACTTACGTTCTGTAAGATTTTTATGTATGCAATTCAAGCATGAATAATGGTAGACTTGGTCTATATTTAAAGGTTTGCTTTTATCGTAAAATGGTTTTAATGGGGACCACCAATTTAGGTTAAAAATGCTTTTTAAAGTACGCTCTTGTAAGATTTGAATAATCTCTATATTATTATAAGAGGTATTTCCCCAAGCGATTATCCCATTTTTTGCTCTAAGCCCAATGGTTCTCGAGGTAATATTAATATGATCTTGAAGACATGGTTCAAGGTCCTACAATTTTCCGAATATTAAAATCTCTCACCACGATGAGATTGTCTATAGTCCAGGGAAAATAAAATAAAAAAACCCTGAACCTTGAATAAATTAGGAGGCAGCTGAATTTTGGTAGGCTGGTAGTATAAGACTATTTAAGCAAAACCTGAAAAGTCCCCATGATTCCGAGTGCCGCTCCCCCTTTTACGCCCCCCTCAAGTTGGGAAATCATCGATTTTGATGTATACACTAATTTCGGAACGGCACTAGATAGAGAGATAAAAGAGCATTCGTTTTAAAGGTCATAGCCAGTGCTACCATTTATTATTACATGAAAAAACTGCATCTCTAACGGTTTGGCGGGAAAAATTAATATACAGGGTGTTAACTAGAAAACCATAAAGAGTCAATTACTCAAAACTAGTTTTATGTAAGAATTTGAAATTTTTAGGTTGCATAGAGCGTGCAGGAGGACAAATGACAATGGAAATTTCAATGACCTTGAACCAGGTCTTAAAGGTCACTCAAAATGTATCTCGAGAACCATTAGGATTAGAAGAATGGTTCTAATTAGAAATGCGTTCCACGT
Source organism: Leiobunum rupestre (assembly GCF_980474605.1). NCBI lineage: Eukaryota > Metazoa > Arthropoda > Arachnida > Opiliones > Sclerosomatidae > Leiobunum > Leiobunum rupestre. The sequence continues at coordinate 20,655,533 of NC_143386.1, forward strand.
CTTATTTTAAGTCTAAACAGCTTTGACCCGATCTGGGGGCCTATTCTTGTCTCGGTTACGACATAACGATTCCGCCTTATCACTTCGCCATACCGACATTCGAGATAACGACATTCGCTTGGAACCTTATTCTTGTCCCCCTGTCGCTATCAGAAATGTCGTAAAAACGAAAATACCGCCAGGCGAGTTGTGACGGTAAAATCCGGTGACGCGCCCCTCTAATCGTCCAATAAGAATCGCGCTTATTTATTTCTGTCGGCTGCTGTAATATTTTGGCGTTTGTTTACGTTTTCGCAGTTGTCATTTTTGTTCTTCGTTGGTAGTTTTTTTTAAAATAACATTGAGTCGCGCCACAAAATTCTGCGGAAATCTAAAGGTTTTAATTTTAGAATACATGGAGGCTAATGAACGTTTCGTTAGCCGTAAGTTTGATGCAAACTGTACAAACGAAGCGTACAGTACACCGCGATGTGCATTAGTCTTGTCCAAAGGCTTAATGCTTGTGGTGGACCGTACTGGAGGTGCAGTAATTTTTTTGGAATAGAAATACTATTACTTCTAATACTTATGCCATGCATAAATGTTCCAGAGTTTGGCTGACTGGAACTTCCCAAACTAGAACTAAGACAACTGAGGAAGGTCGAGCAAATGTTGGGCAGCTCTCGTTTATTGAGCGGCCTAGGGGGTACATTTGGCCACTACGAAGTACCAGAAGCTGGTTTTGGGGTAAGTATTCTTTCATGAATACATTTCATGCTAACATTTCTTGATTTTAACAACAGATAATTGAAGGAAATGGATGCGGCATTGGCTACTTTAGATCAACGTCCCGCAGCTTCTTCAACAATGGCTCCTCCATATTCAGTCACTATCGCCCATTCTTCTCCCACTGGCTCCCATTCCTGCAGATCTCCAAGATTTAATCATAGTTTACCAGTAGCGTCTGTGAGTTCTAACAATGAATATAAAGCCCCAGGAATGGAAGGTGTAGCTCCGTCTAGTGGAACTTTTGCACCTCTCGTTTTCAAAGAGAGACCTGGTTGCGGTAACCGTTTCCAGTTACTCTGATTTGCTTTGCCGGAAGTTTCTAGCTCGGCCAAAACACGCGGCTAATAATATCAATCCTTCCATTCCTGGGGCTTTATATTCTTTGGTTCTAATCACTCCCAAGGTAAAAATATTTCTCCAGCTGCACGAGGTAAGTAGAAAATCATTTACTTTAAAAATATTTAAAATTTGGAAAAGATAATTTGGCTTAAACCGTTTAAAGGTCGCAACCAACAAAGGCAACAGGGTCATATGCGAGGGCTCAACAATTTCTTGAGAAAATAAATTCAAATCTTGATAAGCAAACTAAGATAATGGAAGATCAGTTGGAAACTTGGTGCCATATAGCTAGTTCTCAAAGGAGAATTTGTATTGTAAAAACTATTTGAGTTTCATATGCTTAGTTTTAAAACAAAGTAAGTGAAAAATTCAAATTTTTTATTTTGAAGAATCTTTTACAATTTCACTAATAAAGTTTTGAAAAGAAAAATAGTTGTTTTTCTGTTACCTATACACCCTCATACTTACCTTTATATTGAGAAGTTAATACTCAAAACTTACCTTAGGAATGATCTCTAGAGTTCTTGGTTGCTAGGTAACTTTTTTCAAAGATATCTTGAAACCATTGATGCCTTGTATATGTGGGCATCATGAGTACGCCCAGGACACTTGGCTTTGACATTCAAAATTACCAAATCACAATCGCAAAGCTATAAAAACTACCAAATCACAATCGCAAAGCTATAAAAACTATTTAAATTTTTGAATGTACATGTATATTATTTATATATATAAATAAAGCTTACCAATTGCACGTTTAAGGAATGGTTTTCTTTCCTGTTAATGTACAAATGTTCACGATAATTTGAATCTCGTGAATTTGGAGCAACATTTGCAATGTGCGTATAATCTATTGCAGCAATGGCCCCCGGGAAATCTGGTCTTCTCCATAAATCTATACGCATTGTTAAATTAATTTTTATCTGCTATGAGAAGATTTGATAATTACCTCAACTTTGTGGCTTCCCTTTACTCAGTGGAAATTTTATCCATTTTGGCATTAAAATGCTATTTATTGCATCGGTTTCTTGATGCAGACAGCGACTGACCATTGCCTGACTGACATCAAGAAACAAATCTTGGCCAACTGCTTTCTGGTAAGCATAAAATCTAACAGCCACTAACGCCTAATGAACCATATAATTATTAAAACGCTAATAATTACGAAATTTAATTCTTAAATTCATGGCTCACCTTTGAATCTACAGGGAGATCCGTAACTCTTACGTTAGACGCGTTTGACTCTAACGTCGCTTTTAGATGCTCACAAATCTCTATTACTAAATACTTATCTAGGTGAAATAAACTTCTAAACTAATTTTCCGAAAGTTCAAAAGCTTTTGATCTATCTCTTAGAACTCTCTCCCACCCAAAACTCTTCGTTTCTGCCATTTCTGACAGACGCCAAAACTCAAAACATGCGAGCTGTAAAGCAGCCATTTTGAAAATACCGCGATTCGAAGCGAAAAATGACGTCATAACGACAAAGAAACGCGATTCCGACATCCCCAGCCCTGTCGTTATAATTCGCTGGCGATACGGCGATGTCGAAGTGAGTTTTGGAGACAAGAATACGGTTTTCGCCGGTCGATGTCGTTATGGCGATATTTTATCGATTCCGCCATAACGACATGCGTATCGCCAAGACAAGAATAGGCCCCCTGATTTGAACAAGGAGAAGCCGAGAAACGTTAGACCAAAAACAAAAGGTCCTGTGTGGTATTCTAATCAAGATATGGCTTTTAAGGGCTTAAAAATCGAAAACTACCAGATCTAAGGGATGAAAGTTATCGTTACACACTAAACCGAGTGGAGGAGTTTGAAATTTTCAAATTAGGATTATTATTATTTACATTAGTTCAAGGTCATTCCAAATTAATCTCGAGAACCATTATGATAAGTAGAATGGTTCCAATTAGATAAATGCGCGCCAGTGGTGGATTAACTACCACTTGGGCCCCTAGGCTTAGCTTTATTTGGGCCCCCCTTGACCTTGGGAAACTTGTCGCGGTGGGTTGATTTATCCTCCGGGCCACTGCATAATCCGCCACTGATGCGCGCTTATGTCAAATTACCTTTACCCGGGTAAATAAAACTCCAAAATAAGCGTTAATTGATTAAAGATGTACCGATTATTTTTATTAAGTTTTAAACACAAGATAAACTAAATTTAAATAAATAAGCAACTAATAAACGTAAGAATAATTTACAAATATTTTGATTAATAAAAAAACTAAAGATTAACTTTCAATTAATAATGAAGTGTTCAAAAATACCTCCCATTGGCTACTACGCATGCTTGAGCTCGTGTGACAACCGAGTTCATCGTATTCTCCAGAATTTCTTCGGTGACATCGACAAATTCTTGACCAGTTCCTTCACGAAGAGTTTCATCGTTTATGGAGTGATATAAACTTTTTCTTAAAACAATCCAATGATGTTAATTCTGGAGAACAAGGCGGCCATTTAAGTGGTCCGTTTTTGTCGATCCATTTATTGCGAATATGCAAATCAAGGTACTCTTTCGATGTTCGATTTCTATGTCGTGCGGCGTTATATTGATACCAGACTATAGGATATTCTTTTTTTTTTGAGGTTCTCTAAAAATTCCACTACCTCATTTTGCAATAAAGGTAGGTAGATCACTCCATTCATCCTTAAAATGAAAACTGGACCAGCCACTCGGTGGTTTAATATTCCAGCCTATACGTTTAGGCTAAACGTATCTGGGTGTGAGGTCGGCATTTTGAAGCGGGGGTTCTGGCTATCCCAATAATGCGTGTTGAGGACGTTGACTATTCCATCCCGAGAAAAAATGGTCTCATCGGACCCATGAAACTGAAGGTCTACTGCTATTTGATCTAGCAACCAGTTACTGTGATACAAACGGGCGTTTTCATCGGCAGCCTTAAGTCCTTGATGAAGATGGACGTGGTAGGAGTGCGCGTGGTTTCTCTTGATAATTTCCGAAACGTAAACATTCGAAAATCCCAATCCCGCCTGAGCTTCTCTGGTACTACGTCGGGGATATGCATTAAAATACTCTAAGACATCGACGTTTAACATTGTAAGTTGCCTGCTTGGTTTTGTGGTCATACGTTACCATTGACACTTAAAACCCCTCACAATTCGTAAAATACTTGTGTGAGATGGTAGAAGGTTTGGAGAGTTCCGTCGGTACGACTTTAATCAATTAACTAATATTTTGGAGTTTTATTTACCCCGGGTAAAAGGTAGTTGGACTTAAAAAGCCTTGGCGTGCATTTATCTAATTGGAACCATTCTTCAAATCATAATGGTTCTCCAGATAAAATTGGAATGACCTTGAACTAATCCTAATTTTCAAATTTCGAACTCTCTCACTCGGTTTAAGGTGTAACGATAATTTTCATCCCTTAGATGTGGTGGTTTTCGATTTTTAAGCCCTTAAATGCCATATCTTGATTAGAATACCACACAGGACCTTTTGTTTTTGGTCTAACATTTCTCGGCTTCTCCTTGTTCAAATCAGATCGGGTCAAAGCTGTTTAGACTTAAAATAAGACGTGGAACGCATTTCTAATTAGAACTATTCTTCTATTCCTAATGGTTCTCGAGATACATTTTGAGTGACCTTGAAGACCTGGTTCAAGGTCTTTGAAATTTTCAAATTCTTACATAAAACTAGTTTTGAGTAATTGACTCTTTATGGCTTTCTAGTTAACACCCTGTATATTAATTTTTCCCGCCAAACCGTTAGAGATACAGTTTTTTCATGTAATAATAAATAGTAGCATTGGCTATGACCTTTAAAACGAATGCTCATTTATCTCTCTATCTAGTGCCGTTCCGAAATTAGTGTATACATCAAAATCGATGATTTCCCAACTTGAGGGGGGCGTAAAAGGGGGAGCGGCGCTCGGAATCATGGGGACTTTTCAGATTTTGCTTAACTAGTCATATACTAGCAGCCTACCAAAATTCAGCTGTCTCCTAATTTATTCAAGGTTCAATCCTATTTTCCCTGGACTACTAGCAAATTTCGATAATGTAACATGACTTGTTTTGAAGTTATTAGCGCTTTCTTGCAATTTTCCCTTTCACAACCTTTGTGATTTTATTCTCGACCCTCGCGGTTGATTCTCGACCCTCGCGGTTGATTCTCGACCCTCGCGGTTGACTCTCGACCCTCGCGGTTGATTCTCGACTCTCGCGGTTGACTCTCGACCCTCGCGGTTGATTCTCGACCCTCGCGGTTGATTCTCGACCCTCGCGGTTGACTCTCGACCCTCGCGGTTGACTCTCGACCCTCGCGGTTGATTCTCGACTCTCGCGGTTGACTCTCGACCCTCGCGGTTGATTCTCGACCCTCGCGGTTGATTCTCGACCCTCGCGGTTGACTCTCGACCCTCGCGGTTGACTCTCGACCCTCGCGGTTGACTCTCGACCCTCGCGGTTGACTCTCGACCCTCGCGGTTGATTCTCGACCATCGCGGTTGATTCTCGACCCTCGCGGTTGACTCTCGACCCTCGCGGTTGACTCTCGACCCTCGCGGTTGACTCTCGACCCTCGCGGTTGACTCTCGACCCTCGCGGTTGACTCTCGACCATCGCGGTTGATTCTCGACCATCGCGGTTGATTCTCGACCATCGCGGTTGATTCTCGACCCTCGCGGTTGACTCTCGACCCTCGCGGTTGACTCTCGACCCTCGCGGTTGACTCTCGACCCTCGCGGTTGATTCTCGACCCTCGCGGTTGATTCTCGACCCTCGCGGTTGACTCTCGACCCTCGCGGTTGACTCTCGACCCTCGCGGTTGACTCTCGACCCTCGCGGTTGATTCTCGACCATCGCGGTTGATTCTCGACCCTCGCGGTTGACTCTCGACCCTCGCGGTTGACTCTCGACCCTCGCGGTTGACTCTCGACTCTCGGGGTTGATTCTCATTTAGTTTCATTTTTGGCCACACGGCTTTGTTAGCGCAGCGGCGCTTTCAGTTGTTTTAAGTGACGCTTAAAGCGTGAAAAAATCCTTTCAACTACAATTATTTACAAATTACTTTTTAATAGCTATAGTAGCACCTTCACGTTGTTGGATATTTATACGACAGTGAAAATAAAATGATTGAACAAAATCATGCCAATTGTAACTACCAATAGTAGTAACTACCACTGCTCAAGCTCACAAGGTTATGTTTTGTTTCAAAAATTCGAATGTTACTTAGCGCTTTGCAATAGATGCAATTTAATTACCCACGAAAAGAAACTATAGATAGAAATCTCGATATAATACAGATATTATTTCATTTAATTGAATATGGAATATAACCCTTAGCCCAAATTTTTAGAAATACCGAACAGACAACAGAAATTACATAAGAGAGCTTTTGGAAACCCTTTCCAACGCTTTGAACGGTCATTTACTAGAGCTGCAAAACCATTTATATAACCAAGAAGATATTTCTTCCAATCCGTATGTTTTCCCAGTTATCCGTTCAGTTGCAGTAGGAAGACCACCTTAAAATATTACAAGGGATCTGTGGCGTAGCGAGAAATTCGTCAAGGGGGGGGGGGGGGTTGAAGTATGTGAATGTTAAGAGGGGGTCGAGAAGGGGGTGGAAATTTAGTACAGTCAAAGGTAGGCGGTCTGGACCCGGAAACCGCCCTTGTCTACGCCACTGCAAGGGATCAAATTTCGTGGTGCCGTGATTATTTGGGGCTGTCGTGGTCACGGACTGCGGCTGTTGTTGACGCGAATGTTCGTACCATCTATAGGCGTCGTCTTGAATATGGAATGTTGGATGAAGAAATTGAAATTAAATAATTCAGACGAAAGGAAATCGGAATTATACTTAATTTTGAAGCGGAATAGACTGAAAGTTGGTTATTTTACCATTTCCGTATCCCTTTAACACTGGGTTTTTAACCCCTCCCCTCCCTTCGTTTCAGGCAGGGTTTTAAAAAACCCACGTTTTTTTTTCAAATTCCAATTCCACGGGGAGGGTTGACATTTTTGTCCACCTTTTAGTACATATGTAGTAGTACTTTCTCGAGAGGTCCGATATTACCTAAATTTTCCTACAGGATTTGTAATCTCAAACTGATTGCGAGATTTTTAAGGTGATTTTGACATTTTCAAACTGATTTCCAGATCTTGAAGTTGATTTCGAGATTTTAAATGTGATTTCAAGATTTTGAAATTTTAATAATAATATCAGAAATCTTAATTTTAAATTCGACATTTTCACGCAGATTTCGGGAGTTTGAAGTATTTTCCTGGAATTTGAAGCAGATTTCGGGATTTTGACTATGAGTTTCTGTATTTTGGGGGTTTTCACACTGATATCGAGAATTTTAAAGAGAAACCCCTTGCGAAAAGGTTTATTTTGTTATTTTAAAAGTGTTAGTATCGAGGTAGAGTCGTTTTTGTTCTGAGACGTGAGCTGCCAGGTTTCAGAGTAAACTGATTTTTGAATAACCCCTTAAGGGAAAATAACCTCAACGCGTTCTTTATGGAAGACCCCAGTCATCATTTCAGAAAGAATTTGCTTACTAGCGCCAAAAAAATGTAAAGCCATAGGAGGGAGCGGCCAACGCTGGAAGTGTTTGCGTTCCACACCATATATACCCGAGGTTCTATTCCCTTTAAATAGTTATATTAATAATAAATAATACGTTTTTTTACAACCTGTATCTCGGTACAGGTGAAATGAAACCGCGTGGGAGGGTTGTGGCTAGCCCTGCCACAACTAACCGCTAGCGTCCCTACACTATCTGCTACAGGCCCGTACACAGCCGCCAAAACTCGGGGGCGCTCAAATTCTTTTTGGGGGTGCCAATGCCTTGAGTCATTTTTATCTCCCCACCTATGAAATTAGTAAATTGGGGATGCTCAAGTACTCATTTGGGGTCGCTGAGCATCCCCTGGCGCCCCCCCATGTACGAGCCTGATCTGCTACCTTAAAACCTCCAGAAGTTTTAATGGTAAAGAAAAACTGAAGCACTCGGGAGAAATCTCTTTAATGGACGGGAAAAGCAAAGACTATATACGCTTCGCTTACTAGACAGGCGTGTTCCTAGGAAAAACCTGTTAACACCTCTGTAGCACTGTAAAAGCTGGGGTAATATTTTGACCCGCGGCTAGAGGCGCCTCCAGTAACACAGCTCAAGCTACGGGGAAATTTTGACCAGCGCCCAGATGGAGCCACAATCGGTATGCAAGTTGAGCCATAGAACGCGCCTGTCTAGTAAGCGAAGCGTATATATAGTCTTTGGGGAAAAGTACTTGCAAACTCAACGCCGAAGGAGTGGTTCTCAGATTTTCATCCAGTGCTAACCACTATGTCACCCCGCCTCTCAAACATGCGCGGAGAGTTTAATTTGTACGAAAACGGTATATGGTAGAAGGCTGCGGTTTGTTTAAGTATAATTGGATACATAGGTATTAGACCAGGTTTCGAGTATTAAGATTTTTCATTTTTTTAAATTAATTAATATTAACACTGTGGAATTTGGTTAACGTTTCGCGTACTAGAATCGCTCGAAATCTTCCTTTTGTATCGCGTGTTAAGCTTTCAGTTCTACTAAAGGCAACCATAGCTAGTTTTATTCCTTACAGCCGAAATGTTTTGGAGTAGAAAATTAATATTTAACTTCCGGTTGCAAAACATTTTGCGAGTACAGTATTAGTCAATACAGTGTAAATCTAAAAATGTATTACCCAAAATTGGAGTACATGGGGAACTCTATGAATGAAGTGTACCGAATAAAGCACTAGATGGTCACAGCGTTTCAAGTTAAAAAAAAAACAAGCAAACATTCCTTAGCCTCACGCTGCATTGAAAAAAAAAAGAAAGACATGGTTGCCTTTAGTATGGCTGAAAGCTTGACACCAAATTTTAAAGGGACATTTAGAGCGATTCTAGTATGCCAAACGGTAACCAAATTCGCCAGTGTTAATGTTAAATAATTTAAAAATGAAAAATCAAAATACTCCGAAACCTGGTCTAATATCTATTTATCCAAACCGCAGTCTTCTACCGGGTTTTTTGTTTTTTAAAGTTGTCCGTAAAAATGGAAAAAATTGTGTTTTTGAGCTGTGCGCCCATTTGAGATGCTTTGTAACCATAACTAACTTTACTCTGAAACCTATATTTTTGTTTCCATTCCAGAAAACAAACGGCCTCTCCTTAATTCGAACGTCTATAAACTATTTTCGCAATAATCAAATATTATTTTACCTCATAATCTGTATTTATTATAAACACTATTTTCCATAACAAAAATATATTTGTTTATTTTTTTATTTAAACTTGAATATCTCTAACAGATTAATTCTGGGCACCAGCAACTGTAATTAAATTTTCTGAATTGCACAAATATTTATCGATATCACAGTATCCATATGTAAATATATCTGATCTATTTAAATGCACTTGGTGTCCAATCGTTTTAGCATTGGTTTTGTAACAATTACGCTGGCTTAATTTCTTCGAAGGCAATCTAAGCCCGTAACTTCCCTGGAAGCTCTCTCTCGAAATTGTAAAATTCGTCCATTGAAAAAAAGGCAGATTTAATTGTATTTACCCGCCCATAAACCCCAAATCAAAAGTGGTGCGGCTACAAACAAACATTTGGAGGAGGGGGCGCATAGTATTGGGTTTTCGTTATTTAAAGGAAAATTCCAGGTTGGGTAAAACTTGGGTCTATTTGAAAGATCATGTTCAAAAATATCAGTCGTAAAATTAATTTCTAAACGAGCAAAATTTACCTGCCAAGCGAGCTGCCATTTTCTTTCGCCTTCCCTCCGCAGACCGCACGCGGAGCAAGCGCGCGCAGGGAACAGAGCGCTGTTATAGCGCGAACAGCGCGTGATTAAAGTCCTAAAACGTCATCGCGGAACAAAATGGCAGATCGCTTGGCGGGTAAATTTGGCTCGTTTAAAAATTAATATCTCGTCATTAAAAAAAGATACAATTTTACGACGGATATTTTTGTGATTATTTAAACATGATCTTTCAAATAAATCAAAATCTTACCCAACCTGAACTTTTCCTTTAAACAGAAATGCAAAAATTAAAATTAGCCTGTTCACGAGGCTCTGAGGTTTAAATGGTTTTGCAATTTGGTAGTTGTCGCATTATACTCTTCCTTTAGATATTTCAATTTTAGCATGTTTTACGAAAACAAATATGTGGCTAAGAGACAGCCCACTGAGAAAGGGAAATCCGCCTGCCTATCGAGATCGAGACGAAACGAAAAATCAAGGTCATAAGGTAGAGACGATAGAAAGTAGAATAGTCTACTTTTATAACAAGGGGTGGTAATATACGCAACCAGGAATTCATACCTCTAACTTGGAATGGTTATCTCGCCCGATTTCCGTCTCTATCTAGGGGACCGTTTTTTTTTTCCCATCATTTTGACGTCAGAGCATTCGTGTTTTCTCATACGATTTTCAATGGTATTAAATCCTAGTTTCAGATAATTTCATCCCCCTGTGTCGAAAATGGGTTCAAACATCTTTTTGCTTTTCCCTTCGCTATCCCCGTATTGATAGCGACGGTCACCTCGTCATTCGGACTTCGCGGTTCTCAAGGGCATTGTCACTGCTGACAATTTTGACAGCGCTAACAATGCCGGACTTAATCCTTCCACATGGAGAGGTCGGGAGAGCGAGCTGACCCGTGGCTATCAATGGTGGGGTTTCAAACCCTAAATTTCGAAATGGCCGGGGAGTCGAACAACCAAAAACTACAGTTGTAAAAACGGGAGGTTGCGCGGGGTAAAAACTCCTAAAGAGGGGAGACGCGTGCGAAGGGGCGATTTTTTTTTCTCATACACGTCACTGAAAACGGTCCCCGAGATCTTACCATAGTAGTTAACACTCTCTGCCATAGATGGCACTATAATACAATTTTAAACTATCCAATCAGGGAAGATAATTTTGTATTTTAAATCCTGACAAAACCGTTCTCCACTAAAAACTGAAAACTTTCAACCAATCGTTGAAAATCAAAATTATGACGTCATGTTGCTATCAGAGTGCCATGTATTCCAAGTTAGAGGTATGAATTCCTGACGCAACGGAATGAAACGTGCTTCCGTCGTTATTTAAAGCTGATTTAGCGATTTTCAAAGCTATTTTGAGCGTGATTTCGGGATTTTGGAAGCGATTTCGAGATTTTGCTATTAACATTATGATTTCGATATTTTCAACGTGTTTTCGTGATTTTATGTTGATTTTCCCAATCGTAAAATCATTAAGAAAAATTTTGTGATTTTGAAGTTGATTTCAATATTTCTAAAATTAACTTTTTGAACCTTAACGATTACTTTTTTGATCGTATGTTATAATAGTATTGAAACGACGTTTAAAATTATGTTTTTTTTAAAGTTTTTCGCTATATGATATGCTTTTTTTATCTTTAAATAAACGCATTCACATATTGCTAACAGGGAAATATGCAAAAAGGGGCGAAATACCCATCCGACGTACCTTCCTATTAAATAATGTTTGAGGTAGATGGCGACACTATAAAGTTTATGAAAAATAAACTTTTTTAAAACGTTATTTATTAATTACTAAATTATAGTACTTTAAATTCTTATTAAAAATATATAATTTTTGTAATTTAAATTAACTATTAATTTTAACAGTAGTTAACACTCTCTGCCATAGATGGCACTATAATACAATTTTAAACTATCCAATCAGGGAAGATAATTTTGTATTTTAAATCCTGACAAAACCGTTCTCCACTAAAAACTGAAAACTTTCAACCAATCATTGAAAATCAAAATTATGACGTCATGTTGCTATCAGAGTGCCATCTATTAACAAATAACGCCATCGCCACGTTACCTCGGATGAATTTTACCCCTTTAAAGTGGTCTCTGCCCCTAGGGGCAGAGACAATTTTTAAGCTTAAAAATTGTAAATCGATCTATAGGAATAACTTATGGGGACCCATTAAAAGTTCTCGTTCAAACGTCGAAATGAGGACATAAGTTATTTCCAAATTCGATTGATTATTTGATAATCTCTAGAAAAAAAATCAGTTTTTTTTTTAAAAACAAAGCCGTGTGGCCAAAAATGAAACTAAATGAGAATCAACCGCAAGAGTTGAGAGTCAACCGCGAGAGTCGAGGGTCAACCGCGAGAGTCGAGAGTCAACCGCGAGTCGAGGGTCAACCGCGAGAGTCGAGAATCAACCACGTCAACCGCGAGAGCAGAAGTATTAGTTAAATTACACCCATTGGAATTCGCTTCAAGTCCGCGAAGGTATGCGTTCATTTTAAATGCTTCGATGGATACTTATCTGGTAAGATACTTCTGTTTCTATGCATGAGCAAGTAGATATTGGTTACTTAAAGCTAGATAAATGATATACTATCCAGTTTTGTTCAACCTCAAATAAATCCCGTAACTCTGCCACTACTACTTTAAAAAATAGAGTTATTCAAACTCAAAGCAAGGTTATTCTACTTTTAGAAAGCTGGATTACGACTCTCAACCAGTAACAGAAACGTTTGTCCCACAATAAGCAGGCTTTCTTCTAACCTCCCCTCCTCCAAATGGGTGAAGGATAGGTATTTTATATTGATTTGTCAACAGCGTCCTCTGTAGCACACCACAGTAGCTTGTGAAAATATAAGAGTAAAATGGTGGGTTCGACTAATTATGTAAATATACTAATAATATTTATTTTCTTTTTCACTTAAATATTTTAGTGAAATACATAAATATTTGTAAGCCATTATAGCTTTCTTTACACAAAGCAATTAAGTCGATTACCTCGCTGGCACCTAGATAGTAAAAACTATCAAAGATGTAAAAAGCATGTGTGACATATCGACGCTTTTCGTAAGCTTCCGTAATAAAACCTCCTAAAAGTTGAATAACCCTGGTTAAATTCGTGCACTGTACCTGAAAATTGAAATGTTTTCTAGATCCAGCAGAGGCAATTACACCCAAAATCAATTTTTCGCCATGTATAAGAACCTAATTTAGGTCCTTGAAGTTTTTCCAAATAAATCTCGTGTTGAGTGGTTCACGTTGAAAACCAACAGCTGCTACGAAACATATGCAATCCTTTTTTCTTTCAAAAACCCTGTTTTGGAATAATACCGAAAACTAGCCTTTAAAGGCCACTGTATTAATCGATCAACGGCAAACATTATCTGGAGAATCCCAGCGTTACTTAATCCAAAAATGTATTCGGGTTAACAGATATTACGTTGCCGCCTCTATGTAGCCTTGGTTTTCATGAATCTGGGAAGATAAAGATTTCAATCGAACCGGAGTGTTTTAACTCTTCCCGCCATAAAGGGGAAAGATTATAGAGGCAAGGGAGAAGGGGAGTGGTTTTTAAAGCGGGAATCACAAGGAGAACAGGATTCTGCCCACGTATTCTCTGTTCTTGCTTAAACACTTAAACACACATACTCAAACCAAAAGGTCTAATCGTGGAACTCATTTCACTTGACCCAATGGTTTTCATTTCCCACGATCTAAATGACGGCTGATTTTAAACAGTAAACAGTATTTAGTAATCAGCTAGGCTAATACCCAAGGCACCACCTTGGGCCTATGTCATCAAGCGACTTTTAAAAGCCATTAATTCAGGTGGCCGGGTTACAATGCGTAGGAGGGTGGTGGCAAGCCCTTCACACTCAATTTTCCCATATTTGTATGGCTATAAAGTTGTTTGTACAGATATATCAACTCCTCTAGAGCAAGTAATAACTTAAGTTTAAAGCTCTCAGTTGTGTAATTTATATGTAATATTCGCCACCGAAAACTATCGCTATATGCCCTCTTCGTTTCGCCATCGAAACCTAGATAGGTAGCGGCTAAAGCAGACGCTATTAGTTTTTCCTCATCGTTATTCGTAAATATGACTTTATAAATAATGATACTTGCATTTTAATCTAATATTTGCATCGTTTGCTTGTATTTTGTTAAGTTTATTTAAGAAAAAACGTTCTTATGAATTTTTAATTTGTCGGTAGCAGAATACTTACTAATCACAGAGCGTAAAGTTTCACGGGAGTATCATAAATAAACAATAAAAGTTAATGGTATTATGTAAATTATACTAATATGTTAAAAATAAACTAGGTCAATTCTTTCCAAATCTCGGTAAAATGGAAAGTAAATAAATAATAATCAGCTAGGCTAATAACCAAGGCCATAGTCATCATGCGACTTTCTATGCCTTTAAATTAGGTGGCCGGGTTACACTGCGTAGGAAGCTTAGGTGGTGCAAGCCCTTCATACCACGCGAGTCAACAGTTCCCTACACCTCAACAAGTTTTAATGAAATTGGAACCCGAAGAACTCGAGGGATAACCCCTTTAACCAGGAAATTTTGGATGAGCTCGCCTAGGTACACGAGCCTCTACAGAGTCTACACCCTAAAATGGAATGCGTTCTAGAAAATCCTAAATTCCTCTTGATACTAGAATGTGTGCTAGAAAATCCTAAACTCCTCTCGAGACTGTAGAATGCGTGCTAGAAAATCCTAAATTCTTCGCGAGACTCTAGAATGCGTTCTAGAAAATGCGGAAATCCTCTCGAGACTGTAGAATGCGTGCTAGAAAATCCTAAATTCCTCTCGAGACTCTAGAATGCGTGCTAGAAAATCCTAAATTCTTCGCGAGACTCTAGAATGCGTTCTAGAAAATCCGGAATTCCTCTCGAGACTGTAGAATGCGTGCTAGAAAATCCTAAATTCTTCGCGAGACTCTAGAATGCGTTCTAGAAAATCCGGAATTCCTCTCGAGACTGTAGAATGCGCGCTAGAAATTCCTAAATTCCTCTCGGGACTCTAGAATGCGCGCTAGATAATCCGGAATTCCTCTCGAGACTCTAGAATGCGTGCTAGAAAATCCTAAATTCTTCGCGAGACTCTAGAATGCGTTCTAGAAAATCCGGAATTCCTCTCGAGACTGTAGAATGCGCGCTAGAAATTCCTAAATTCCTCTCGGGACTCTAGAATGCGCGCTAGATAATCCGGAATTCCTCTCGAGACTCTAGAATGCGTGCTAGAAAATCCTAAATTCTTCGCGAGACTCTAGAATGCGTGCTAGAAAATCCGGAATTCCTCTCGAGACTGTAGAATGCGTGCTAGAAAATCCTAAATTCCTCTCGAGACTCTAGAATGCGTGCTAGAAAATCCTAAATTCTTCGCGAGACTCTAGAATGCGTGCTAGAAAATCCTAAATTCCTCTCGAGACTGTAGAATGCGTGCTAGAAAATCCCAAATTCTTCGCGAGACTCTAGAATGCGTTCTAGAAAATCCGGAATTCCTCTCGAGACTGTAGAATGCGTGCTAGAAAATCCTAAATTCCTCTCGAGACTCTAGAATGCGTGCTAGAAAATCCTAAATTCCTCTCGAGACTCTAGAATGCGTGCTAGAAAATCCTAAATTCTTCGCGAGACTCTAGAATGCGTTCTAGAAAATCCGGAATTCCTCTCGAGACTGTAGAATGCGTGCTAGAAAATCCTAAATTCTTCGCGAGACTCTAGAATGCGTGCTAGAAAATCCTAAATTCCTCTCGAGACTGTAGAATGCGCGCTAGAAATTCCTAAATTCCTCTCGGGACTCTAGAATGCGCGCTAGATAATCCGGAATTCCTCTCGAGACTCTAGAATGCGTGCTAGAAAATCCTAAATTCTTCGCGAGACTCTAGAATGCGTTCTAGAAAATCCGGAATTCCTCTCGAGACTCTAGAATGCGTGCTAGAAAATCCTAAATTCCTCTCGAGACTGTAGAATGCGCGCTAGAAATTCCTAAATTCCTCTCGGGACTCTAGAATGCGCGCTAGATAATCCTAAATTTATCTCGAGACTCTAGAAAATGCGCAAGAAAATCCTCCATTCCTATCGAGATAATCTAGAACGCGCACTAGAAAATTTCACATTCCTCTCGAGAATGTAGAACGCGCACAATAAAATCCTAAATTCATCTTGAGAATCTAGAACGCGCGCTAGAAAATCTAAAAATAATTTGGCGACTATACCAAGCGCACTAGAAAATCGGGCATTCCTCTGACAACTCTAGTAACCGCGCTAAGCCTTGTAACACTCAAATCCAGTGACGTTAATTGCTAATTCAATAAAAAATGTACAGGAGAAAAAATCGTTCAATGTGAAAGTTTATTTTGTGTCATCAAAAAAAAATCATTACATCCAGATGATACCTTTATTCGAAATGTGGTATTGACCGTTTCTGAAGACAAAATTTCTGCTACTTCTTAATGTTAGCGCATTGATTTACCTTTCACCGATTCTATTAAAATGTTAATAAGCATTGAATCTTTGAGTGGGCTGTTCGTTACTAATATCTTTCTAGCACAAGCAACGTAATAAACCATAAGTAGGGCAGTTAACGATTTATGTTTTAAATGATAGTCTGTTACAGAGTGATTGCGTAATCGGAAGTTTCGGAAGAGGGAATTCGTAACTTCCTACTATTCCCTTCAGTGGGGAAAATACTGTCAGGTTAAACTTATGGCGATCAGTGTGAGAGAAGACGCATTTGCGTCTATAAATTGAAATATAACTACGTCTAAAAATCAAAATATAACTACGTCTATAAATCGAAATTCAACTACGTTTAAAAATCGAAATATAAGTACGTCTAAAAAAATCAAAATATAACTACGTCTAAAAATCAAAATATAACTTAGTCTCAAAATCGAAATATATAACTACGTCTAAAAATCGAAATATATTTACATCTAAAAATCAAAATATAACTACGTCTAAAAATCAAAATATAAGTACGTCTAAAAATCGAAATATATTTACATCTAAAAATAAAATATAACTACGTCTCAAAATTGAAATATCTTTATGTCTAAAAAAAACAAATTATAGCTACGTCTAAAAATCGAAATATATTTACGTCTAAAAATCGAAATATATTTACGTCTAAAAATCGAAATATATTTACGTCTAAAAATTGAAATATATTTACGTCTAAAAATTGAAATATATTTATATCTAAAAATAAAAATATAACTACGTCTAAAAATCTAAACATATTTATGTCTAAAAAAATCAAATTATAACTACGTCTAAAAATCGAAATATATTTACGTCTAAAAATCGAAATATATTTACGTCTAAAAATCGAAATATATTTATATCTAAAAATAAAAATATAACTACGTCTAAAAATCGAAACATATTTATGTCTAAAAAATCAAATTATAACTACGTCTAAAAATCGAAATATAACTACGTTTAAAAGCGAACCTAGTGTTTATAATAGTCAATTTAAGTTTTAATTTCAAGAGCATTTCATTGGTGATAAATACGAGTAAAAAACGTGTAGGTCTCAAATCCCAAAATAACTACCTTCAGAAATGCAACGTCTACATTTTTTGAGCAAGTAATAGCACATTTTATATTTCGATTCAAGCGAGGTACAGATTTATATAGTCTTTGGCGAAATATCATTAAAAAAAATTGGCATTGTAGGAAGTCATACTTTCTTATTACGCTACTTATGATAATAGCCGATGTCTTTCCTTTTAAAGTTAGCTGTGGTCCATATTTCGCTAAATAATAGCATTCGTATGACATGTTAAGCTAGAGTTTAAATTATGACCCGACTGGTGTAATAGCATTTTGCGAAAGCCTGGCTTGGAGTAAATAATTTGAACATTATGGGACGAATGATATTTATTCGGATCGAATAAAAAAAATATGAGACTTATTCACACGAGCTGGAATTTTTCTGAGTTCGTTAATACAAATTATTAATACAATTAACAGAATTTATACAAATTATTAATACAATTAACATATAATTTATATGAATTATTAATACAATTAGCATAGAATTTATACAAATTATTAAAACAATTAACATAGAATTTATACAAATTAATAATACAATTAACATAGAATTTATACAAATTATTAAACAATGAACATATAATTTATACAAATTATTAATACAATGAACATATAATTTATACAAATTATTAATACAATTAACATATAATTTATATAAATTATTAATACAATTAGCATAGAATTTATACAAATTATTAATACAATTAACATATAATTTATACAAATTAATAATACAATTAACATAGAATTTATACAAATTATTAAACAATGAACATATAATTTATACAAATTATTAATACAATGAACATATAATTTATACAAATTATTAATACAATTAACATATAATTTATATAAATTATTAATACAATTAGCATAGAATTTATACAAATTATTAAAACAATTAACATAGAATTTATACAAATTATTAAAACAATTAACATAGAATTTATACAAATTATTAAAACAATTAACATAGAATTTATACAAATTATTAAAACAATTAACATAGAATTTATACAAATTATTAAAACAATTAACATAGAATTTATACAAATTATTAAAACAATTAACATAGAATTTATACAAATTATTAAAACAATTAACATAGAATTTATACAAATTATTAAAACAATTAACATAGAATTTATACAAATTATTAAAACAATTAACATAGAATTTATACAAATTATTAAAACAATTAACATAGAATTTATACAAATTAATAATACAATTAACATAGAATTTATACAAATTATTAAACAATGAATATATAATTTATACAAATTATTAATACAATGAACATATAATTTATACAAATTATTAATACAATTAACATATAATTTATACAAATTAATAATACAATTAACATAGAATTTATACAAATTATTAAACAATGAACATATAATTTATACAAATTATTAATACAATTAACATATAATTTATACAAATTATTAATACAATTAACATATAATTTATATAAATTATTAATACAATTAGCATAGAATTTATACAAATTATTAAAACAATTAACATAGAATTTATACAAATTAATAATACAATTAACATTAAATTTATACAAATTATTAAACAATGAACATATAATTTATACAAATTATTAATACAATGAACATATAATTTATACAAATTATTAATACAATTAACATATAATTTATACAAATTAATAATACAATTAACATAGAATTTATACAAATTATTAAACAATGAACATATAATTTATACAAATTATTAATACAATGAACATATAATTTATACAAATTATTAATACAATTAACATATAATTTATATAAATTATTAATACAATTAGCATAGAATTTATACAAATTATTAAAAC
Source organism: Leiobunum rupestre (assembly GCF_980474605.1). Classification (NCBI taxonomy): domain Eukaryota; kingdom Metazoa; phylum Arthropoda; class Arachnida; order Opiliones; family Sclerosomatidae; genus Leiobunum; species Leiobunum rupestre. Next base: position 20,674,842 of record NC_143386.1, read on the forward strand.
AATTAACATAGAATTTATACAAATTATTAAAACAATTAACATAGAATTTATACAAATTATTAAAACAATTAACATAGAATTTATACAAATTAATAATACAATTAACATAGAATTTATACAAATTATTAAACAATGAACATATAATTTCTACAAATTATTAATACAATGAACATATAATTTATACAAATTATTAATACAATTAACATATAATTTATACAAATTAATAATACAATTAACATAGAATTTATACAAATTATTAAACAATGAACATATAATTTATACAAATTATTAATACAATGAACATATAATTTATACAAATTATTAATACAATTAACATATAATTTATATAAATTATTAATACAATTAGCATAGAATTTATACAAATTATTAAAACAATTAACATAGAATTTATACAAATTAATAATACAATTAACATAGAATTTATACAAATTATTAAACAATGAACATATAATTTATACAAATTATTAATACAATGAACATATAATTTATACAAATTATTAATACAATTAACATATAATTTATACAAATTAATAATACAATTAACATAGAATTTATACAAATTATTAAACAATGAACATATAATTTATACAAATTATTAATACAATGAACATATAATTTATACAAATTATTAATACAATTAACATATAATTTATATAAATTATACAAATTATTAATACAATTAACATATAATTTATATAAATTATTAATACAATTAGCATAGAATTTATACAAATTATTAAAACAATTAACATAGAATTTATACAAATTATTAAAACAATTAACATAGAATTTATACAAATTATTAAAACAATTAACATAGAATTTATACAAATTATTAAAACAATTAACATAGAATTTATACAAATTATTAAAACAATTAACATAGAATTTATACAAATTAATAATACAATTAACATAGAATTTATACAAATTATTAAACAATGAACATATAATTTATACAAATTATTAATACAATGAACATATAATTTATACAAATTATTAATACAATTAACATATAATTTATACAAATTAATAATACAATTAACATAGAATTTATACAAATTATTAAACAATGAACATATAATTTATACAAATTATTAATACAATGAACATATAATTTATACAAATTATTAATACAATTAACATATAATTTATATAAATTATTAATACAATTAGCATAGAATTTATACAAATTATTAAAACAATTAACATAGAATTTATACAAATTAATAATACAATTAACATAGAATTTATACAAATTATTAAACAATGAACATATAATTTATACAAATTATTAATACAATGAACATATAATTTATACAAATTATTAATACAATTAACATATAATTTATACAAATTAATAATACAATTAACATAGAATTTATACAAATTATTAAACAATGAACATATAATTTATACAAATTATTAATACAATGAACATATAATTTATACAAATTATTAATACAATTAACATATAATTTATATAAATTATTAATACAATTAGCATAGAATTTATACAAATTATTAAAACAATTAACATATAATTTATACAAATTATTAAAACAATTAACATAGAATTTATACAAATTATTAAAACAATTAACATAGAATTTATACAAATTATTAAAACAATTAACATAGAATTTATACAAATTATTAAAACAATTAACATAGAATTTATACAAATTAATAATACAATTAACATAGAATTTATACAAATTATTAAACAATGAACATATAATTTATACAAATTATTAATACAATGAACATATAATTTATACAAATTATTAATACAATTAACATATAATTTATACAAATTAATAATACAATTAACATAGAATTTATACAAATTATTAAACAATGAACATATAATTTATACAAATTATTAATACAATGAACATATAATTTATACCAATTATTAATACAATTAACATATAATTTATATAAATTATTAATACAATTAGCATAGAATTTATACAAATTATTAAAACAATTAACATAGAATTTATACAAATTAATAATACAATTAACATAGAATTTATACAAATTATTAAACAATGAACATATAATTTATACAAATTATTAATACAATGAACATATAATTTATACAAATTATTAATACAATTAACATATAATTTATACAAATTAATAATACAATTAACATAGAATTTATACAAATTATTAAACAATGAACATATAATTTATACAAATTATTAATACAATGAACATATAATTTATACAAATTATTAATACAATTAACATATAATTTATATAAATTATTAATACAATTAGCATAGAATTTATACAAATTATTAAAACAATTAACATAGAATTTATACAAATTATTAAAACAATTAACATAGAATTTATACAAATTATTAAAACAATTAACATAGAATTTATACAAATTATTAAAACAATTAACATAGAATTTATACAAATTATTAAAACAATTAACATAGAATTTATACAAATTATTAAAACAATTAACATAGAATTTATACAAATTATTAAAACAATTAACATAGAATTTATACAAATTATTAAAACAATTAACATAGAATTTATACAAATTATTAAAACAATTAACATAGAATTTATACAAATTATTAAAACAATTAACATAGAATTTATACAAATTATTAAAACAATTAACATAGAATTTATACAAATTATTAAAACAATTAACATAGAATTTATACAAATTATTAAAACAATTAACATAGAATTTATACAAATTATTAAAACAATTAACATAGAATTTATACAAATTATTAAAACAATTAACATAGAATTTATACAAATTATTAAAACAATTAACATAGAATTTGAACCCAATTGGAAAGAAAACCAAGCTTAGCAACCAAAAATGTTTGCTAGTGTGAATAGGGCTTAACCATATCTACATACGATGATGGGTACACGAAGTTGGTTAATAGAGTGGCTCGATTTGAATAATATTTACTCGTAATTTTTGTATTATAGAATTAATGATGCTTACTGGGAACAGTCTTTGGTGTGGGCTCTCCTTGGAAAAAAACCACAACATTTAGTATCCCGACATTACATTGTCGTAAGTCTAAAATGCAACGTCTCCAACTGAGATCATAATCAAGCGAAGACCTTTCATAAATAACGATGTCAAACTCGTCAAACGTGCGAATAGTTGGGATAAACGTAAGTCCAAATCATTTTATAACAAAAATTTTATCTTTACTATACCTTTAAGATGGGGAATTTATAAATACTACTAGGAGTTACTAATTAAAAGACTAATAAATGCAAAAATGATTTTATTTTGAATTGTTATTTGTGTTATCCTAGTGCCCCCAATGACCAACGGACCAAGTTAATCAGATCGCCGTAATGCTCAGTTATCTGAAGATAATCAGTTTTGTCAGATCAGGTTCATATTCTCCTCACCCATTAATCTGATTTCCAATTTTATTTGATTCCTTATCCCAAGTAAACAACCTTAAGTAATGAAAGCAATTTAATCGGGGGAATTTGTGATTTGGAGGAAACTGAAATATTATCAAATTCTCGCTTTCGCCAGTTACTATGAATTAAGATAAGTCTCAGGTGTCAACTCTATCGGTGTTAATTTCGACCCATATCAATTAATCTTATAATATTTCAACGTAAATGCAGATAATCTGATAATATTCGAACGTAAATGCAGATAATCTGATAATATTCGAACGTAAATGCAGATAATCTGATAATATTCGAACGTAAATGCAGAAAATCTAATAATATTCGAACGTAAATGCAGAAAATCGGATAATATTCGAACGTAAAGGCAGATAATCTGATAATATTCGAACGTAAATGCAGATAATCTGATAATATTCGAACGTAAATGCAGTTAATCTGATAATATTCGAACGTAAATGCAGATAATCTGATAATAGAGTTGTATCGCTCTGTAGCTTTAGGCTATGGCCACCATTTTGAGGGCAGTTTTTTATCTATAGGAAAACACATGGGTAACGTCGACATACGTCACGCCGATATCACTCTATATTCGAACGTAAATGCAGATAATCTGAAAATATTTGAACGTAAATGCAGATAATCTGATATCTGATTTAAGGCTAACTTTTTTAACGCCTTAAAACCACAAGATGCATCAAAGTCAATTACACTTTACAGATCAAAGCACTAGATACAGTACCTTAATTGATTTTTAGTTTTTACGACTGTGTTTTAATTAAAGTAAGAGGAAATCATTTCAGAGTTAAAGAATAGTGCTACATAAAGCATAGAAAGGTGTTACAATGGATATATAGTTAAAATATTATAATTTTTGCCGAAATCTAGCACAAACCTTTCAAAACAAAATTTTAGAGTGGAGACTTGGTGACATCTAGGAGCAACAAACACAGCACCCCACACAAGGAGAACGCAACCCGTCAAAAGTCGTGCATTTTCTTGGGTACAATTTTCATTGGTTAGACGCTTTAGCGCCTGCTGCCGTCGGAAGGGGAAAATTCGGAAAATTGTCTTCCCCCTTTCCGTAAAACGTTCAGCGTAAAGGCTCGTCCAATGAAATTTTTACACAACACTGCGTTAGCGTGTTTTAAGGCTAGATGCTTTCTGCTTGTGTTTGTTGCTCCTATAGGTGACATCCTGCGGGGTCTGGAATTGTCACTACGCCACTGACTGATTGCGTTTATGAAGTACGGATATTGTATTCTGTTTTAATTGGAGTGGTATTTTATTCTGCTAAGGTACGGCCATGGTCGATTTGGCCCACGGATAAGGATACTCTACTCATACAAGACTTACAAGGAGAGTTCTTTGATTTCATACCTATTTTGTCAAAATCAGCCGGATACTTTTCCTTATTAAGCGGAATTTTGCCAGTGCTGTTACAAGAAATTATTCCACGATTGAAGCTAAAGTAAGAAAAATCACTTATGATCAGAACAACTATAAGCAACATAATAAAAATAAGAAAGACACTTCGTATTCTCCTGACGTAAAGTTGGCCTATTTCGCCAATGACTTTATAAATCATTACGCAGCTAAAGTTTGTGAAGTCTTTAGACGTTACAGGACTGAGAAATCGCCATCTATTAGAAAGATAAACACCCCAGCAAACACAAAGACCCTTTAAATGTAAGAAAAATATCCAAAACTCCCCAATAAACCCCATCCAAAATTATTACAGGAATATATCTGGAATATCCAAAACCCCTGAACAGATTCACACGTCCTAAGGACATCCGTAATACATCCAAATTCCGTGTTCCAGATATGCCTCCACGAAAAACATCCGTAATACATCCAAATTTCGTGTTCCAGATATGCCTCCACCAAAAACACCCGTAATACGTCCAAATTCCGTGTTCCAGATATGCCTCCACCAAAAACATCCGTAATACAACCAAATTTTGTGTTCCAGATATGCCTCCACCAAAAACACCCGTAATACGTCCAAATTCCGCGTTCCAGATATGCCTCCACCAAAAATATCCGTAATACATCCAAATTTCGTGTTCCAGATATGCCTCCACCAAAAACACCCGTAATACGTCCAAATTCCGCGTTCCAGATATGCCTCCACCAAAAATATCCGTAATACATCCAAATTCCGTGTTCTAGATATGCCTCCACCAAAAACATCCCTGAGATATCCAAGTATACAATCTCCTCGCAGCAAAAGAAGCCTCGGTTTGATCCCAGCTTGTGCACTGACGACGTGAGTGAAAACTCGGAGTAACAAATCTGTGGCAAGGCTAGCCCCGACTCTCTTACGCGGTTTAAATTCCTATGTATCTCTGTTCAAAAGAGCCTCAGGCTTGTTGCAATGCAATTTATAAACATAATAATAAACTGTATCAGATATCTGCTTTTATTTTTTTTTGTTCTCCTGAGACATTCTTGGAACGTACCTAGCGTGAAATTAATACATAAGGGAAATCCAAACAACGTCCATGGAATATAAGAATGTCTTAAAATACTTCTTATCGATACTCTGAGGATCAGAAAAGTAATGAGATTTGGTTACCCGAGGAACTTCCAGTATTGATAATTTCAGTTTTTTTCTATATCGTATGAATGTAACAAGTCTCACCAACCTAGCTCCTGTATCTCTTTGGGACATTTTGTGTTTGCTGGAAAATTACAAAAATGATATTCCAATAGACGTTTCAATAAAACATCATCAAGGAAAAAATGATATTCCAACAGACGTTTCAGTAAAACATCATCAAGGAAATCACCAAGAAGTGATGTTTCCGAGATCCAAGACCCGGCAAGTTATACAGTGCTTTTTGAAATAATAGAAACTCTTCAACTGTTCGGTATGCAACAAGTGTTTATTTTTAACCAAATAGCTTTTTTTGTCATATTAAGGCTTAGCAAAAACACGACGTTCTTTTTACAGGTGAAAAGTTTCCATTATTTCAATAAACACTACTACATAAACAGTAACTTGCAGGTTCTGGCTCTTGGATATATTATTTCTTGTCGTTTTCCTTGAAGACGTTTTACTTAAGCACCTATTGGGCAGATCCAAATTCGAAATTGATCTTTTTTTTTTCTAAAATATGATATATTTGATCCAGTTACTATGGATAAAATTAAACATTACTGCGATTTGATAAAAAATGTTTGGTTCATACCGAATTGGATGTTCCTTAATTCCAGTTGAATCCAAATTCGGACATTGGATCACAAGTGTTATCGAAAATTGAGACGCTTTCAACAGTACAAATCACAACTTCCGAAACTTCTGATAATACAATCAATAGCATTAACCAAAATCGTGTCTTACCAGAAGAAAATAGGGGAAGTACGTATCTGTAGCTTTGAGCCATAGAAGTCGTCGTGTGACCCACGAAAATGCCTTTTTACGCATAATAAACCAAACTGAAAAAGGAGTTCCACTTTTGTTTTGATTCAACTGGGCTATAAACGACGAAAGCAAATACGCCTTAGCTCAATTAGCAGAGAATGAGAAGGACATTATGTTACAATTGTTCTATTTAAGAAAAATTGATTTTTTAAACGATGTATTCATCCGCGATTTCCCGCCAAACCGTTTTGGCGCGAAAATTCGTGAAAAGTGACGCCTTTCCAAAGCTGACTAGAAGCGTACTTCCCAATATTTTCTTCTGGTCTTACTTATTTTATTTATGATACTTATGGTAAAACAGAGAGATTAAGCCCTTACGCTTCATTCGTGTTTGACGGAACAACGAAATTTTGGAAGTTCTCGGTCATAACGCCACGTCAAGTGCTTAACCTCTATATTTTATCGTTGGTTCTCAAAGAAGTGAAAGATATAAAGGTGTTTATTTACGTTGAAGTGTGTCGTTTTGGAAAATCCACCCGGACGCTTTTGGCGTCCAGAACGAAGACGGCAACTGGACTGGATTGATTGGATCCTTGCAAAGAAACGTAAGTTTACACTGAAACCTGCATAAATTTGCTTCGTTCGCAAAACAATGAAATGAAAACCCCGCTAATATATGGCCCCGTAAAAAGACTTTTATCTATAAATAGATTGGGTGTAATTGGCTCACACTTCTGGCGCCAAAATGTTTCAACTTCTTTTTCCAGTACACGGATCAAAGACCGGAATGCACTAAACGTTTACTTTAAACAGCTCTACTTTTTAAAATATAGTAGTGAGATAGCTATGATATTTGTTGGTGGTTGTAGCTGGAATTTCTGGAAATTTCCTTTGGAAATCAATCCGATTTTAAGGAAGGAATACCTGCACTATTCACGCACATAAGCAGAAGTGTAAGAGGATAATATTGTTTGCTAACAAGTGCTAGTTTTCAACTTTTAACCTGGTAGCAGAGTTGTGAAAGTACCTGATCCATCAGAAATATGAAACTATTATAATGCCTTTGAAATAGTGCTTCATTGGGAACTACCCTAATTTTATATTTAAAAATAATTAAGTAACGTAATTTTCGCTATAATATTATTAATAAATAATTACCTCCAGTCTTTCGAAAGATGGCTATGTCTAGAATTAAGTCCACCAGAATTCTAGGAATGGCTCTTACTAAACATTTTAAAAGTCATCTAACAGGCTTACATGAAAAGTAAACTTATGCCTTAACTACACGTGTATTCGTAGTGTTAGTAAATCGAAATAATTACCTATAGCCATGTGGAGCTAATATCATATTCGAAAAGATCAGAGCATCTAGCGATAAAAATGCGCAACTTGAAAACCAATTATCAAGCACTGGTCCTACGACCCGTTACCGTTCTCTATGACGACTATTACGAAAAAATGACTTGCTCTGTAGCCCACCAAAAAATAGATGGTTCTATCTGGAAATATCATCAGTAAACATTTAACACGCAGACGATCTGCAACTGAACACCTATGTGGAAAATATAATAATTAATACGCATACTTTTCTAGGAATCGGACATTGGTTTCGCTCCCGTCATGATGACGCACGAAAGACATTCGGTTGTCAACTACTTCAAACCCATCATGAATACATTGTGGATTATGGTCGGAGGGTGCTCGGATGACGAGAAAACCAGCTTAATGGGGATCGTGATGGTGTTCGAATGGGAAGTTAGTCTTTTTTCAAGCCTTTTTAAACACGAATTGTTCTTGCTATGAACATCTGTTTTTGCAGGTTTGGATGGGTGTATTTCTGGCAATGGCATTTCTGATATTGCTCTCGTCGGACTTCCTATCCCAAAGTCAGGATGGTCATGTGCATTGTCAGTATAAACGGCGCAATATTTTTGAAGCCACGTCTCAATATGCTGCTGCTCTTCTTAACGAAAGTGCGTATGTGTTCAGGTTTCTTTAGATTCGGTCAAAATAACACTGAAATTTCTGAAATCAGAATTCTTCATCGCGTTCTAGTAGCGCTACCGTCAACAAGCAATGCTGGGGTGTATTGTTACTATCCGCGACCAAAAGCTATAATTACGCCCTCTTTCGGTTGCCATCGAAAACGAGATAGGTTGCCTATTCCTTGATTGCTCGTGAGTTTGGCTTTTGTTCGTTGCCATGGTAACGCGTTTAGTAGACCCATTGAGGTAACGTGATTATTTCGCAGGATCGTGTGGCGTTTTGCTTCGTGATCTGTGACGTTAAATTATTGTCATAACGGCCATTTCAAGGCGGGGCTTAGCTACGACGTATGCCTATGACGCTACGAATTAGCAGATTAGCGTTCGGCAGCCAGTAACGTAGGCACTTCTAAATTATGGTGCGCAATTATAGGGTTATCATGGATGAAATTGAAGCTATGAAAGGTTAATATTTGCGTTTGATTAACATTTTACCCTGTTTCGTGTTACTGTCATCGTATGACAATAGCAGCTCCACCTAGACTCGTTCAGTCGCGAAAAGCTATGATCACAGGTAGATAGTTCTTATCCGATTTCTGTCAACTGGATTTAAAACAGGTTTTAAAGTTACAAGTTCAAAACAGATTCGCGCGCTGGTTCGTTAAGCACAGAAAAGAGGGATCTGTAGCAAGCTATGACGAACAAAGCACTAGCTTGTTGGCTTTTGCGATTCAGTAGGGTACACGAAGAAAATAATGTGATTGGTCGATACTATAGCAATGGTAAAAGCCCGTCGGACTCCAGTCTACGCCAACTATTTCATCATCGTGTAGCCTGCTGTAGCCACAATTACCGAATTAATAACACTAGTTCTTTTCTAATTTGAATGAACTATTGAAATATTTTTAACAGCTAATTTTAAACGCGGAACAATGTATTTATGCGCTAGTGTGGTTGTATCGTTGTCAGTTTGAATTATCATTAACAGCTTCTGCCAAGGAACCTGGTTCGAATTTCAAAAGATTTCTTTTCGGAACGTGGCTATTGATCATAATCGTCTTGACCAATTCGTTCAGCGGTCACTTTCGAGCCAGCATGATGATCTCACTACCTCCTCTGCAATATAATTCGGTCTCAGAACTGGCCAAAGTTGCTAGTAAAGTTCAAACGTGGATGTGGAAAGGAACCTACGTCGAGAACTATTTTCGAGTGAGTGGTGAGGGCATATATTTCCGTGAGTAGTAAGGAATTGCCGATTCTTAAATTACTCCTATGGAGAAACCCACAAGGTTTCACCAAGAACCTATTTAGGTCAGGCCCGTCTTAAGACCTTTTGGGGCCCTGGGCTAAATTATATCTTAAGACCAACGGTCAGCCTTTGTTTGTCCGTTGTCTAAATTCAACTACTATTATGTTCAAAAGTATAACATAGGCCTACTGAAAATAAGATTTTTACTGACAGCTAGGAGCAACAAACACAGCACCCCTATAGCTGACAGTGACTCGCTGTTAGGTTTTAGAAATTGTTGGTACCGTATGATACGCGATGTGGCGATGAGTCAAATTATTTTAGACGTAACTAAAAGATACAGAATAGTAAATGAGCATAAATAATATTTAACCAACTAAACCCTAGAGTAGAGGCTGTGGCTGGCCTTTCCGGGGGCCCCAAAACTGGCTGGGAGCCCTGGGCTGTAGCCCATTTAGCCCATGCCTTAAGACGGCCCTGATTTAGGTTACTAAGGAAGTACTAGTCGACCTTTTTACATGTTTGACAGAAATTTTAATTCTAAATGAAACAATAACGCAATCAGTCGAAGACTTTTAAAATAATTTTGATTGACGTGATATTTAATAATCTACCAACTATATTCATGATTAATAATAATAAATCGTTAAATTGAGCTTTAATAAAAGTTTGCACGAACTAAATTACTAGTTAGTTAAATTGAACGTTTCTGTAACTAATTATAAGTGACGGATTGTAGATGGTATAATACAACTGAGAAAATGTAGAGTTTTGTTTCGAAGAGGAATTTAAGTAGTAAGTCGTGAAATGAAGTACGAAGCATTTCTCTTTTTCGATAGTAAATGGCGTATCATTCTATACATTTGCGCATACAGCAGGGCCCCCAGAGGTCTTATAATTCCTTTTAAATCCTATATTTTCAAAAATGTCCTATAAAATCTTATAATTTTTAAATTTTGCCTATTTGAAATCCCGCCACTCAATTGTCAGTTAAATTGCTATATTTAGCTATAGGAAAAATTCCTATACAAAGTCATTCTAGTCTTTATTTTGTTATTGTTAACATGTTTAGCAACCATTATATTTTTGTGATAAAATGGTTAAATAGTTTCTATTTTTTAAGTGAAAATCAAAGATTTATTTCACTAAATATACATTTAGTTTTTAAATTCATAAAGTTAGTAAATGAAATAGCATATAAAGTTCTATAAAATCCTAAAATTTTGAAAAATAGTCCTATAAAGTCCTATATTTTTAGAAATATTATCCTATTTTTCCCATAAAAAAATGAAGGTAGAAAAATTACGTATTCAGATGTTAAAAAAAAAGAGTACAAAAGGTAACGGAACTTCTATTCGAGACAAGGCTTAGTGTCGACTGGGGGCTGACTCTAGTCTAGCACGTCGCTAACGAAATATCCCCTGTAAACCACACCCGTTTCAATGATAATCATCAGTTCCACCATATTCGTGAACCTAATAAATTGAACTTTCATATGTAGTATTCGAAGAATCCGGAAGTAAGCGAAGTGTGGAAACAAATTGAAAGCAACAACCGTTTGTCGCCTTTGACGGAATTATTCACCTTGGAAAGACTGATGTCGATGGGTTCCGGGAAGGTGCTCGTAGTCGGCGAAATGTCCACCATGATGTACTTTGTCGGCAAAAAGTGCGAGGAACATCCTGAAGTTTCTAGCTCAAATTTGTACCTCGCCAAAGAAGCCATTCTCACTCTGTACGGATCTCTGGTCATCAGGAAAGAGTTGGTCAATTCGGAAATTTACAAAAATATCGACGATAGGTATTATTAGAAAATAAGAAATGTTTCTTCTAGAGGGCATGATTTGCTCAGTGAAATTTATCACCGATAGTCAGCGCCATCTGTTCTAAGATGCTGCGGTGAACTAAAAACCCTAAATACTATAGCAGGTTACTCTTAAGGCTATTTTTACACTATCACTGATTTTAGGAGGTTACGCGTCTGGTATTTGACGCAAACTGAATTTGCATACCTAAGGTGCCAGGAAAGACGCGAGAAGTCCTTGTAAAGATTTTTTCTCCAGTAGAATAGAAACCGAGAGTGTATGATAACAGACCGGTTAAGCCAGCACCAGAAAACGTGTACGATAACCGACAGGTTAAGCTAGCATCAGAAAATGTGTACGATAACCGACAGGTTAAGCCAGCACCAGAAAACGTGTACGATAATGAACAGTTTAAGCCAGCACCAGAAAACGTGTACGATAATAAACAGGTTAAGCCAGAACCAGAAAACGTGTACGATAATAAACAGGTTAAGCCAGCACCAGATAACGTGTACGATAATAAACAGGTTAAGCCAGCACCAGATAGCGTGTACGATAATAAACAGGTTAAGCCAGCACCAGATAACGTGTACGATAACCAACAGGTTAAGCCAGCAACAGAAAACGTGTACGATAACCAACAGGTTAAGCCAGCACCAGAAAACGTGTACGATAACCGACAGGTTAAGCCAGCACCAGAAAACGTGTACGATAACCGACAGGTTAAGCCAGCACCAGAAAACGTGTGCGATAACCGACAGGTTAAGCCAGCACCAGAAAACGTGTACGATAATAAACAGGTTAAGCCAGCACCAGAAAACGGGTACGATAATAAACAGGTTAAGTGAGCACCAGAAAACGTGTACGGGAAACTTGTAGGAGGTGCAGGCTGTAACCACAAAGGTACGTCTGCACTCATACAGGTTCCCTTTACACATTTTCAGACGCTGGCTTATCTTGCCTACTGACTCATTAATTATGTCTGATAGCACCTAGATATTTTCAATTGCATCCAAAGCAGATTAACATAATTAACCATCCGCAGATAATAGCTAGATGGTTCGCAGTGATTTGTATAAACTGATAAAAATCAAAACAGTTTTTTAACTGAAATCCTGATTCGTCTGGGCATGGACAGTAAATGAAGAGGACAGGTTTTCGATACCCTTCCACCTAGGAGCAACAAACACAAGGAGAACGCAGCTAGCCTTTAAACACGCTAACGAAGGGTTGTGTACGAATTTCATTGGACGAGCGTCACGAGCCTTTACGATAAACGTTTTACGGGCGGGGGGTGGAAGACAATTTCCGAATTTTCCCCTTTCGAGGAGTCTTGCAAGGTCGTTTGTACCACGTGATCTTAAAATTTCGAAATGGCAATCTAACGCGGTTGATATTGTAACGTAGTTTTTTGCGCTTTATATTTTTGTAATTTGTAATTTTGTTTTTTAATTCAATAAAAACTATCAACTGATATTTAGTATATCATATTTAATCTATAAAAACGTGAAAAAATACCTTTTGGCGTAAAAATGTACTTTGTGTTTATCTTTTTTCTTTTTTTGGAACAGTATCGTCCACTCTTAGCGATACTTGTTTTTTTTTTCAAATAACCTTGGACGACTCCCTTAGTGTGAATGGTTTACGGGGGCTACGAACAAGGCTTTCTACCGATCCTCTAAAATCTACTATCCATGGTCTGGGTTTCTTCGTGAAAAATAGTTTTCAAATAGTACCTTCTATTTCTGTCTGTTGAGGAATATCTGTTTTTTTTTTTTCATACTCTTCACATACGTTATCTTATTAATAAATAACAAACATTTAAAAAATTCTTGTTGTTATCAAAAACAATAACCAATAACCTTAATTGAAAGCACTACTGTCAATATCTGATCTGAATAAATTAGACAGATTAAGCAAACCCTCGATAACGTGTAGTTAAAACATTTAGAATTGTAGATTGTACAGAATAAAGCACTCGTATAAGTTTCGAGGCCTGGCTTAACCTGTCTAATGAGACTGTCACGTTTTTAATTTGTGGAAAATGTGGATTAAAACTTGGAATCACACCTGTGTAGAGTTTGCAAGTTATCTCCCCACTGATTAAAGGGGTTTTTCACCGAGTTCTTTGGTTTCCCCTTTCCACAAAAACTTGTTGAGGTTAATGGTAAAAGTTAGTGTAGGGAGATGTTGGCTCGCGTGGCATTAATAGTTTGCTACCACCCTCCTACGCATTGTAAGCCGGCCACCAGTTTAAGGCATTAAAAGCCGCTTAAGGACTTGGGCCTAAGGTGGCGCCCTTGGGTATTAGCCTAGCTGATTTTTATTAATATTATTATTATTATTATTATTATTATTATTATTATTATTATTAATTAACACTTATTTACAAGGGAAAATACCATTTGCCATCAACTCGGTAACCTATCATAAACTATAATTAATTTTTAATTTGGCACTTATTTCTGAATAACCATAAAATACCGAAATCTCTGAGACAGAGTAAATATTCCACGTAAAAAATGATTTATTTTAGAATATGCGACAGTCATGTAAGTTACCATCCATTAAAAATCAACATTATCACTCAACGACTGGAACGAACCAAATGAATGTTTCCAAAATCACAATCTACAATCAAGTACAACTTAGATATTTTAGGTTTATTTCAAAACGTTATTAGCCTAGTTAATTTCTCACTAGAAGCAGATTAACTATCATTGATACCTCGCCCCCATCCCCTGCCCCGAGGTTTTATTAAGGACCGTCTGATATTGCTCTAGCCTCATCTCGGGCCCTTTAGAAAGTTTCGGGTACTAAGACATACGTCTAGTTAGCCTATTGGTTACCCCACCATTGTTTCCCACGTCAAACACGCCTTTTTCCGCATTGGAGACTGTAAACTTCCCGTATTTTATATTTCAGATTGCAATGGCTGGTGGAAGGTGGTCTGATTGAGGAATTGGCCAAACGCGAGTACCGAAGTTACGAGCGTTGCATCAACAACAGATTGGCATCAGTTCCGAGCGAGAATCCTCTGGGAATGGACGACATGGGACCCATATTTTATGTCTATCTCATTTTGCAAGCTTTGTGTGTATTTACGTTCGCGTTTGAATTATTTAAATTCTCGACAATTTCGTTTTAAAAATGGTGAAGATACTTACCAAAACTTTATTTTTAAAAATTATTTATGTAATATTAAATTTACCACGGATTTCCCTAAGCTACCGTTTCACATATTCTTAACCTAATGCAATCTGAAAAGTAAAATTTTTCAATTAACTGTAAACGGCGAATAAAATGAATTTTTTCGTGCTATGACCACTTTTTCCCAAGTTGAACTTTTATAATTTTGACATATAACGTCGACTAATTAATACAGTATAGTGTTAGAAATTGGGGTTTTTTAAATCCTTTCAAAATATTTAAGTCATCTATTCATGATATAAGCTTTAAAATCTAGCCTCTTAAAGTAAGTGTCTGATCGGCGTCAAGTAGCTCGTTTTTCAACAGATGTCGCTATAGTCGTAATCAAAACAAGTAAGTTAAGCTACATTTTTACCCAAAAGGCGGGTACTTATAGGTACCCCTCGCGTTGATTGGATCGTTTGTAAATTGGTCAATGACATAAAAATTACAGTAATTTTAAACAATATTTTTTACATGGGATATATAGTTTAGTTTAAAGCCCACTAAATAAAGTATAAGTGGTCTAAATATAATACCCTACAATGGTTCTCTGACGACGTTATCATTTGGCTATTTTGAGCTTAACTTCCTTTGCCATTAAAGATGGCACCACGCTCTCCACTAAAGTCGCTTTTTTTCGAAGAATCGGATAGATTCATGGCCATCTTTAATAACAAGGGCCTTTTCATAATACAGAGGGCAATGATAGAGCCGAGTTGCTTTAAAGGCTTCGCTTTAAATCTTTGTTTCCCTTTAAACAGTTTTTAAATATGCCTATAATTTTCGTGAGTTTATTCTTAGAAAAAAACACCAAGACTGTTTGGAAAATAGATTCTCGCACTAATTTCCGGTAAATAGAAGACGGTAACCTCAAATTCGGCCTGTTCAAGGTTGAACTTCGTAGTACCGTCTATTGCGTTATATTTCAAAGTTATAATTAATTAATTAACATAGATGAGATTTAAAAACAGTTGAACTGATTTATTTCTAGTACTACAAGCGAGGCATACCGTTTAGCGAGTCCATGGTAAATATAGAACGGGTAATGCCAAGATTACCACGTTGACACACATAAACGTGCAATTAGATGATTGTTTTGGAGCATAATCCTAAAAATACGCTACAATGAAGCTTAAAAAATAATCTACATTAAATTTTATAGACATTTTTTTAAATGATCAGGAATTCAACAGAAAATTTGCGAAATTCGAAATAGCCGCCGACGATTTACCGGAAATTCGTGCTAGTATCTTACCGCCAAATGTATTAGATATTTTGCCTTTCTTAACCTGCAACTGAGTATATCAACGCTAAAAATCATTTCAACAAAGTCATTCTTCGCATCAAACATTTACTGTAGAACCAATTAAATACAATAATGGAGGTACAATCAAAGAGTATAAAAACTACGTAACCTAGAGATATAATGACGGTCGAAAGCAGTAAAGGAAGTTGTAGCAACCGGGGGGGGGGGGGGGGGAAGGCACTCAGTGAATTTGCACTTCAAATTTCGGTACCGCAGCGCCACTACGGCAGTATTTAGTACAATAAATAATAAAACCGGAGAAAAATGGCAGTTACGGTGTTGCGGAGGTGCTAAATTTGGCATTTTGGATATTTAATTGTCTAATATCTGTCAATTCAAAAAAGTGACAGTAATTGGTTACTGTTTCGTGAATTTTTTAGTTAAAATTTGTGGATTCGTTGTTTCGGTGTTTATTTTCAAAAAGTGAAGAATAAGGCGTTTGTTCTCTAACGTTGCCAAGTCCTAAAGGTAACCAATTCCTTAATGAATTTTCAAGAATTTTGAACTAAATCAAAATGATTGCCACTTAAAACTGCCGTAGTGGCGCTGCGGTACCGAAATTTGAAGTGCAAATTCACTGAGTGACTCCCCCCGGTTGCTACAACTTCCTTTACTGCTTTCGACCGTCATTATATCTCTAGGTTACGTAGTTTTTATACTCTTTGGTACAATTAGACGCGGAATTATGCAAACCAGCATTGTCAATTTGCTATTAATTTACGTTTGAGGGGATTTTACCTTTTTAACCCACTATTAAATACAGTCACGCAATCTTATCCAATTATCGACGAAGATTTACGTGGGTTTAACGAGTTCTAAACAATAAACAATGGCCATAAATAAAAGTAATTTATTTCCTCATACTTGTTGACAAATTACCCATCAACCGGAAGACATAAATGTCACGATAAGAAAACATACTTTAAGCTTCATGTTCCGAAGTCTATCTTATAAGGTTTAGAAATGTATAAAAATTAAAGACCCTTTCGGGGAACACTCAGTACACGAATTTCGAAAGTGAAGAATCACTTCCCGTCGTTATAACGTCGTCTGCTCCGTCGTCTTATCGCCCACTCTCCCAAGCTTAAGGGAAGACAACGGAACAGACAGCGCAATGACGTAGGGAAGGTGAGTATGCGCAAGATGAAGGGAAAAAATTTAACCCACTGATTATTGGAATGGATCTATTTGTTACAAATTGAACACCACCATCTAGTGTCGGTTGTTTATGTGGATTTTCGTCTGCTTAGCAGATGACATTTCCCCAGTTTATTGTAAACGGAAGGCCTAGTTAATCGAAATAATAATAATAATAATAATAATAATAATAATCAGCTAGGCTAATACCCAAGGCACCACCCTAGGCCTAAGTCATCAAGCGACTTTTGAAGCCTTTTAATTTCAGATAATGTAATGTAATGTGTGGAGTGGCGTATTATTACCGTAATATACAAGAAATAACAGGGCCTCTAGCGATAAAAATATGGAACAAATTATCACGCGCAGGTCCTACGCCTCAGTGCGGTTCTACGTACGACATAAAAAATCTGTGATAATTCTAGGATTGACTCTCTGACACACTTATTTTAAAGATAGTTATAAGCTTATGCTATTATCTTTAGAAAAAAGGAATAGAAAATCAAATTTGCTTGTTTCTCTTGTTTTGAATTTTACCTTTTTATTGCACAAGACATAGGCTCCAATAGGCGAAACTATAAAGTAAATTTGATCTTAATCAACTTGTTAAAATGGGACAACTAAATCACGTGACTACCGTATCACAGCCAACTTCGATTCGGTAACTCTTGTTCATAGTTGGCCATGCGACGGTAGATAAAAAATTATTCCTTCTAAATACTGCAGAAAACTAATTAACTTCCACCAGATGTTATAAATAATAATAATGAATCGAAATTTAAACAAAAGAAAACGAATAATAATTCGTTGCCACAAAGTCACGTGATTACCATTTTTCCCGCTCCCCTGGACTTTATAATTTCGCCTATTAGTGTATACGCTTTGAATTTCAATCAAAATTTCAAGCGGCTCCCGAGAGATGGCGTTACTGTTTCAATTTGAATCGTGAATTTCAGTCAGACCTATGCTGTAGATTTGGTTTCTATAAACGAAATGTCATGATTTGTAGAGCGTACGAACAGAAGTTTATAATATATATAGCTTCTGAGGTAAGTATTCATCCAGGCCACAAAAATGTAACATGTAACTTCACAGGCTCGAAATTTATGGCTCTTATACACTGCGTAGGGTAATGTACTAATAGTTGATTTTATAAAATGTCTTTACGCTTGCCCAACTTGTTGAAATGTTGCCCTGGAATAGTTCAGCCAACGCCTAAGAATGAGTTCATAAACTCTTTAGTGGGAGAGAAAACGGATCCACATTTCAACAATATGGCCAAGGTTATTCTATAAAAAGAACTATTAAACAAGACGTACGACGGTCAGAATACACACAATCCTTCTAATGTGTTAAGTTTGTTTGAGCTATTCACAGAAACCTGCAACGCCGGTATCACAACCAATATATATCCACGGCCACACATAATTGTATTTACACTTATTTGTTACTTTTAGTCATACTTTGAAATCATCGAAGATTCCTTCGATCAGTGTCTTTCTTATTTTTAACTTAGATCACACTTATTTGTTACTTGTGGTCATACGTTGCAAGCATCACGTACTGCTCCGATAAGTGTCACACTTATTTGTTACTTCAGGTCATACGTTGTAAGCATCACGTATTTCTCCGATAAGTGTCACACTTATTTATTACTTTAGGTCATACGTTGTAAGCATCGCGTATTTCTCCGATAAGTGTCACACTTATTTGTTACTTTTGGTCATATTAGAACGGCCTCCGGTAAGTGTCACACTTATTTGTTACTTCAGGTCATACGTTGTAAGCATCGCGTATTACTCCGATAAGTGTCACACTTATTTGTTACTTTGGGCCATATTAGAACGGCCTTGAAAAATTCCAGAGATAAATTCGCGTATAGTCTCTATAACCACGCGTTTTTCCAATGTTGGAAGTTGAGGGGGTCCTTTTACGCTGCCCAAAAAACCTTACTTAGATTTAAAATTAAGCAACGTAATTCTATGTGCTATGGAAACCACAGCTATTCAAAAATATAACTTTCATGAAAATCGGATTTAAATTAAGGAACATTATGTCGACTTTCAGGCGGAAATATAAAACCACGAACATTGGGGTCCCGTAAATAACCCCGAAAACTATACTTAAATTTCATATTTACTGATATAACCGAAGTTGTAGTTCCACTGAATCCTAACCTATCCAATAATATTTTTTTTAACGTTACTGGACTTAATTTTTAACAAAATATCTACCACACAAAGCCAAACTACCGAAAACGGTAAATCGGGCAATGTCCATCTTCTTGGGCTCCGATTTGAAAACTTTATGAAAGGCTATCAATGGTAATGTATGTACATTCGGACGAGATATCATTGACTCTTCTAGTTATAACCATTGAAGAGGTATGCGCGACACGGCGGCAACGGCTACACTGTAGAATTGTGTGTAAAAACCATTTTCCCGATGTAAAAGTTTGAGAAACTCACTCACACTCGGACTGATAAAAAATTCCCCTCACACTCACTCAGCTCACTTTCAAAATATCCTTCCGCTCATACGAACTCTATAATTTTGGAAATATCCAAAATTTCGCTCACTCCAGCGCTCACGACAAATTAAATATAGAAAATATTTTTAGTGATCACATTCTATTTCATAACAAAAACATGGACATTTCCATTCTTGCCTTTTTTCAGAAATATGGTCCTCTCATCCCTCACTCTCACTCCAGCTTTAGTTTTAGTTAAAAACACTCATTATGCTCCTCTTCTTTCATTTCTATTTAGCTCATCTAATCTCACTTTTCAGTTCCACATCGATATATATATATATATATATATATATATATATATATATAGAAGTGTGACTACTGCTATGGACGGAATGTCGTTAAGTGTTGTTTGTTTGGCGTCGTCGAAAGCGACTTCACGGTAGATAGAGCTGCGAAAAATAATTTACATAATTGGCGACACCGGGATTCGAACCCAAATTTCTGGCCGCATAATCTCCAAAATTGACGCCTTTACCAAGTAAGCCACGCCGTCCGCTGCACATATCATGCTTGAACTTTTAGCCTTGAACACTTTTATAGTTTGTATTTGGCTAGTTAAGTTGTCGCAATTGTCGTTCCTTTTTCCGCGTTATTTTACGTATTTTTACGGCGTTTAAGGTCAAGTGAACCTCAAACTTCACCTCCCCCCAACCCAGTGGATTTCCACGAAGGGTGACACGGGCGTAGCGGGAAGTTTGAATTACAGTGTGGGGCTAAACGACTTTTACCGATGGCCAGTTTCAGGTCTGTCAGGTAAACAGGGGGCAAAATTTCGACCCCCTTTAATAACAATACGTTAAAGTCAACTCTTTAACTTAGGATGGTACTTTTTATATCAAACGATAGAACGCACAGTGTCGTTAATTTCCGCCCCCTTCAACCAACCCCCTTAAAGGGAGAGTGACTGAAAAAAAAGTTGGTCTCATTCGTTAGAACTCTTTGACGCGCACACAGTACCTTTAATTTCCGCCCCCTCCAACCAACCCCCTTAAAGGGAGAGTGACCTAAAAAAACAAGTTAATAATTTCATGGGTATTTTTTTATGAATTTGCGAATTTACATGACTTTTGGTGCCTAAACTACCCAAATGTTTGATATAAATTTCCTAAAATAAACCCATTTTAATCCCAGTTTAAGAATTTCTTTAAATCATATTTCCACTAATTTCAATAATTTAAAAGAATTGTGTTCGTCGTGTTTTGCTTACCTATTTCACCTTTGATACTTTCCGTCTATCTAACGATAGGAAATCACATTATCTCAACAGCTTTTGTATTTGTTAATTTGGTTTGCCCACCCGGGTATCCTGAGGGTGGGCGGTGGCTACTCTTTAACATAGGATGGTAAATTATATATCAAACGATAGGAAATCACATGGCCTCAACAGCTTTTGTATTGCTTTGCCCACCCACGTATCCTGAGTGTGGGTGGCGCCCAAGTTTTAATCCTTCAACTTAGGATGGAATTTTACATATCTAACGATAGGAAATCACATGGCCTCAACAGCTTTTGTATTGGCTTGCCCACCCGCTTATCCTGAGGGTGGGTGGCGCCCAAGTTTTAATCCTTCAACTAAGGATGGTATTTTATACATCGAACGATAGGAAATCACATGGCCTCAACAGCTTTTGTATTGGTTTGCACACCCGCGTATCCTGAGGGTGGGCGGTGCCCACTCTTTAACATATGATGGTAAATTATATATCAAACAATAGGAAATCACATGGACTCAACAGCTTTTATATCAGTTTTCCCATTCGGGTCTCCTGATGGTGGGCGGAATCCACTCTTTAACTTAAGATGGCCATTTATATATCAAACGAAAAGAAATCACGTAGCCTCAACAGCTTTTGTATTAGTTTGCCTACCTGTGTCTGCTAAGGGTGTATGGGTTTGCCCACTCGAATACACTGATGTGGAACTAATATTACGACCGGGGCCGTCTTGTTTAGATATTATCTCCTCTCTTATAACACTAACGTACACAGTGGCGTAGTTAGCTGGGTTTCCGTGTTAGCCCTAACTTAGGAATAATTTTTTACCTCTCCGAGGGGACAAAGTCCCCTAGGAGGGGTTATACAACGACCGTGTCTGTCTGTGGGTGGGTCTGTGGGTCTGTGGGTCTGTCAGGCCTGCGAACGCGTTCGCATTTTCGGTGCAAAGTGTAATCACTGCGTACGCAGTTTCTCGAGATCTCTGCGTTCGCAGTTGCTAGTAATTAGGGAACAAAGTCGAAAAACCGTGTTTGCAAAACCACCGTGGGACGGTGAGCGTTAACGGATTAATTTGCAATCGGGGTTGGTTTGGTGGTTTTTTTTTCGTCAACGCTCGCCGTCACGACATGTTTAATTCAGTTCGCTATTGTAATGTTTATGTGTAGGGTGGTAATGTTGTGTTATTGTTATGACGTTTGTGGGTGTTGAGTTTGTGGTGTGTATGTACGGATGGTTACTCTCCAACTCTTTCTTATTGACTTTTGGGACGGACCGAGTGCCGAGTGTAATGCTACCTCTCAACATCCAATGGCAGGGTTTCCACCAATTGTTCACGGTATTCGTATTAGTATCAATTTGCGATCGCATCGGGCGGGTTTCGAACCCGAGACCGCCTGTTTGACAGGCGGACGTTCTACCACAGAACCACCGACACTTATTACGTTTAATTGAAAATTAGACCTTCAGCTTTATCGAAAGCGTATTTAATAGAGCATGAAATTTTGGTTTAATTGAAATAGAGCAAGATTTCGTGGAAGATTAAAATTATTGCATCGAAGAAATTCTAATTTAGCGATTTCTCATTTGATTAAAAACAAATGCGTCACCCAGGTTTCGAACCCGGGCCGTTCAGTTAGGCAGTCGAGCGCTCTACCACAGAACCAACGATAACTTCAAGCTATACGGCAAATAAGACACTCATTGTAAGCATAATAGTTAACAAAGTCTTGAATTTTTTTACGAATGAAATTGTGAAGGCCTAATGTGGTTTTTTTACGAAAAAATTATAAAGACTTAATCTTGTTTAATATAATAAGTTGCTTTATTTCAATTTGGTACTTTTGTTTAGTGTTTTTTTTAATAAATGGAGTTAAAGATTTTTTTCTTCTATTATTTGACGTTTTATTTTAATGAATGGAGTTTAAGATTGTTTCTTCTATTATTTGACGTTTTATTTTTGCGGTTGTATATTTGTTTTATCTTTTATTCTTTTAAAATTATTTACTTCTTCCGCAAAATGGTTCATTTTTTGGAGGAACCTTTTTACTTATTTTTTGTGTATTAATGTTTTGAGAACCTTTACGTTTGGGAAAGGATAATTTTTGACGGAACCTTCAAATTGTATACGTCGCATTTTCAAAAAATTTAATGGTCAAATCTTGTTTTAGCGCAGTCGGCAGATAAGATAAAGGGTAGAACCCGTTAGTTTTTTGTAATTTATTTAGTTTTTTCAGTCGTATATTCTTATCTATTAGGTTTAGCGTATTGGTTTTCAAGCTTAATAATTCATTTATTAACAACATGGCGGATAATTGGCCATTCTATCATTAACATCAATAAAAAAACGCCAAGCTAGCACTTTAAAAAGTATATTTTCCTTTTTTTTGCTCATGAGACTCTCACAGCGGGTTATTTTAAATTTTTTCGTTTCGCATACTTTGTGCTCTACCTCAATTTTTTATTATAAAATTACTCATTCACTCTCGTTTGCAAAACGTTTAAGTTAGGCTCCCGCTCCACGATTAACTTGCTATGGCATACCACTCATTTCAAGCTTCACTTACAACACTGAAAAATATTGAGCGGCTCCTCTCAAAATTATCAATTCAATACATCGTGAGAGAGCGTCCACCTTTGTTTTCACTATGTTTTCTTCCAAATTGTATTTCTTTTAAATCAGCTGAAGCCTGCGAAGTTACATGTTTCAAGCGAATAGCATTAGGGGGTTAGGGAAATATACAGGTGTCTTATTTTGCATTTTTCTTAAAATCGCCCACAAATTACTGGTGGGGTTCAATTATTCCTCAATTACCTGCAACGCAGGTTTCTGTACGATGAAGCATGTTTCGAAATGAACGCTGTATAATATCGGGAGTGACAAGTTGGAAGGTGTCAATAATTACCTGGCGCAGTTCTTCGAGGTTCGTAATAGGCGTCTAAACGTGCACCTTGATGAAGCCCCAGATGAAACGTCGAGCGGTGATAGGTTTAGTGATCTTAGAGGCCATCGAACGGGGCCGTTGCTTCCAATCCATCGCTAAAGGAATCCAGCGTTTAAATGAGCTACAAGAGCTTGAGGTTGATGCGGTGGCGCACCGTCATGCTGAAACCACAGCCGGCGGTAGTCGGCCAGAGGAATGTTGTCCAACGCATATGCTACTTCGTTCTGTAAGAGCTCCAAATAGTTCTGCCCGTTAGTTTATTTGGCCAAAAGGGGCCGATCAGTCGATCTCCGATCACCATCCTCAATCGGACTTGATGAAGAGTTGCTCGAACGGATGGAAATGGTAGTTTGGGTTATGCTTTAAATTTGTTTTCTTACAGTGACCTCATATCTTTTTCGAACGATCCCACTTTAATTGTACAATTTCAAATATGATCTACAACTTTATCCTTAAAAAATATTTTATTTTCTAGAAACAAGAAAATATTATTTGAATTTTCTGATAATAACAAATGATAATGTTCCGTACGTCATACGTATACCCTGAAAATTTCAAAACTCTACCAATTATAGTCTTGAGAAAAATGCCCGGCCACCTGAATTAATGGCTTTAAAAGTCGCTTGTTGACTGATTATTATTATTATTATTATTATTATTAAATAGACACCCTGTATTACACCCTTATAATAATTAAATTAATTATACGAGGAATCCTCTATTTATTTAAATATATTTTTATTGATTAAAAATGTATAATAATCGAGTGAACTGAAATTTGCTTAAACTAGTTATTAGTAATTGAATTAATGATATGACGGATGGTACTTCGAAATAAAGTGCGTTTCTTGGAAAGGTATAACCACTCTAATGATTGACGAAACTATTAATGTTCAAATAAGAATTAATTTTATCAATTTGCATTAACTATTACCTTCTCAAACAATTAGTTAAGCATCTCAGTTCTTAGAAAAGATTTCATTTAATTTTAAATGATTTCTTTAGTCTTCAGTAAATTAAATTGAACGTGAATTTCATAATGAGTTTTAAAACTAGGCATCATCTCAAAGAGTCATTAAAGCATCTCAATTCTTAGGAAATGTCATTTGCCAATTAAAAATACAAATGATGACTTTGAATACGGATACATACAGCCTTCGAATTATTAAATAATAACACCGGGCAAGAAATAGGCCTCACATGTAACTGTTTCGCACTAAACCCTTATTCGATTTGCATTCTTCGAATTTATAATAGCTTTTATTTTGCCATGAAATGGTTTTTTCAAGTCTTTTCACAATTTACACAAATTACAAGTTATCCATCTTGAAGTGTTCTGTAAACTGGTGTTAGAAATTGGGGGGCAGTAAGCTATATTCAAATCCTCATTTCAGTTGTTTATTTCGTATGAAACAAATATTTTAGAGATGCTTATCTACTCATAGTATGCAGTCCTAATAATTTACTACATTATAAAATCATAATGTTCGAATACTTAAATAGTGTTACATATTTACTTAAAAATGAAAATATTAATAAAATAATTGGTATTTAGTTAAATCTACGACAAAATATTCGATCAAGCGAGTATGTATCGAATAGATCGATCCAATTCTAATGGTGGATGTGATAAGGTATGTTTCATGGCTGGTTAGAAAAAATACTCTACTTTGATCTTATTCCAACGAAGAAGAAGCTCAAAATGTTGTATATGAAGTTATTGAAATGTATCAATAATAATAAATAATAATCAGCAAGGCGGAGGTCGAAAAATCAACGCCTTTGGTAGTGGTCGTAGGTAATTCAGTGATTTCTAGTATGTGTCTGTCCATAAATGTCATAATATGAAATTTTGCCTGCATATCACGTTACTTGCCGTCAAATATATGCTTTAGTTTTTTACTGAGTCGTAAGGTCTAGTTTAATTTTACAGTGAATTACCGTGAATTGTGGGTAGTAAAAGCTAAGTTAGAGGTTAGGACTATAAATGAGACTCTAATTAAGAGAGCTATTAGTAGAGTTGTTAATTTTCCGTAAAACTTAATGCGGAAAAATTAAAATTGTTTATTCAGGACTAGTCTAGAGGTTTAGTTAATTTAAATTAGTTTTACTTTTGGATTCAACAAAATGGGGCGAAAATGCAGCGAAATTTAAATTTGCGAACAATATTAAGCAAATCATGGAATTAAAACCTTTTTTTTTCGGAAAAATACGGAAAATTTTCCGGTAAAAAGGACTCGGTAATTTTCCAGCGGGAAATTTTCAACGGAAAATTTTCCGATTTACAACTCTAGCTATAAGAATAAAAAGTATGATAATTATCTATTTGAAATAACCTTTTTAGTTTAATGTAAAAATTAAGCTAGACCTTATTACTTCATAAACAATATAAGCCACGCAAGGTCTGGTATATTTGATGGCAAGTAACGTGATATGCAGGTCAAATTTGACTTCCCGACATTTATGAACAAACGCATTTACAGCTAGTCCATGAACAAAATGTCAGTATTTTATACGAAAATTGACTTCGAAAATTGCTTACAACTGTGGTGTGCGAGCTTATGACATTCATTTGAACACATTTTCGCTGCCTCAAATTTAATCATCAGAAAACCCGAACTTTCCTGTACAAATACAATAGCGGGGTACACATTATTTAAAAACCTTTTGGGGTTAACGGTAATAGTTAGTGTAGGGCGCTGTTGGCTCGCGTGGCTTGAAGGGCTTTCCACCACCCTCCTACGCAATTTGACCCGGCCACCGGTAATTGTCTTCACAAGTCGCTAGTTGACTATGTGGTTAGCTGGTTATTATTATTCAATAACACGGTTCAGTATTAAAGCTGCTTCGTTGGAACGCCACAATGGGAAACCTAATTGATACAAGTCACCAATTTTTTACGAATCGGTTAAGTAGTTTTTAGCTGTAGAGAGGTCTACAAGAAAAAAATGATGAAAGATTTTTTAACTATTTTTGGCTATCTACTGCAATTTAACAAAACATCTGACTGCAAAGACTTTAGGATGGGTTTGTCTTGTGAATGCTTCATTATTTGTTTCGCTACTAAGCAACGGGTAGCTACCTTCCCGGACCTTGGAACGAAACTATTCATGTTTCAGTGTAAATTAAATGTTCTAATAATTTTTTTAATTTGTCTTCACCATTACCTTCTCAAACAATTAATTAAGCAACTCAGTTCTTAGGAAAGTTTTCAATTAATTTTTAAATGATTTCTATTGTCTTCAGTAAATTAAATTGAACGTGAATTTTATAATGAAATTTATCTATTAGTGATAACTAGGTATCATCTCAAAGAATCATTACAGCATCTCAATTCTTAGGAAATGCCATTTGCAAATTAAAAATGCAAATGATTTCTTGGGAATTAGACTTTGAATACGGATACATACAGCCATTAAATTGGTAAATAATAAATAACGTCGGGCAAGAAACAGGCCTTAACTGTTTCGAACTAAACTTTAATTTGATTTGCTTTCCTCGAATTTATTTATAATAATAATAATAAAAAGCTTTTAATGGATATTCCAATTCAGATCAATAAAGCTCTGGTTTACAATGGAGTCCGTCACAATTAAATTAAATTAAATTACAAAAAAAGAATAAAACTAAAAACTAAATGTTCAAAGATTCCAAATAACGCTTAATTTCCACTTGAAACATTGTCAGGGAATTAATTTGTTTAACAGTGTTTGGCAGAGAATTCCATAGACGAATGCCACGTATTTTAACACTTTTATCGGTAATATTAGATTCTTTATAAGTTCGTGAAAAATTAGATTGACAGTTACGTGTATTGTAATTATGAGTAATATTTTTAAACATATTAAGGACATACTGTGGCATTTGGTTTTCTTTTATCTTAAACATGAATATGCATAGATTGTATAAATATTTCTTTTTTAAATTCATCCATCCTAATTCATTTCTGGCATCTGTAGCTGACGATCTCTTATTTCTCTTTAAAATATATTTTGCACATTTATTTTGTATTACTTGTAATTTTTTAAGATTTTTTTGAGTGGCTGATTTATAGAACAATGATCCATAGTCAAAAAGTGGCTGAACCAAAGCGTTATGTAAAATAGATTTAGATTTGATATTTAAACAATTATACAGTGGATATATAGAGAAGCCAAAGGCGTTGACGCGTTTTGTTAAGAGTAAAATCAATGTGGTCCTTCCATGACAAATCCTCATCTAGATAAACACCCAAATACTTATAATTTTTGACTCTTTGAATATTTGTTGCGCGTAAAGTTTGAATGGGATCAATGCTGTTTCTTAGTTTCTGAGGGGGAAATAACATAAATGCAGATTTTGACTCGTTGCATATCAAACAATTCTGTTGAAGGGTGGAAATTAGATTCACAAAATGGTTTTTCTAAGTCTTTGCACAATATACACAAATCACAAATAATCCATCTTGAAGTGTTCTGTAAACTGGTGTTAGAAATTGGGGCAGTAAATTATAATCAAATCATCAATTCAGTAAATTGTTTTCTACAAAATATTTTAGCTGTGCTTAAGTATCTACTTATAAATTCCTATTTCAAATTTGAAATTTTATTAAAAATACACTAATTAAATGTATCTGTATTACTAAATCTGTGCGTAAATGCAAAAACTAATATTTGATCTATGGTAATTTTTTCTCAAGTCAGGTAACGTAATTTTTATTTGAGAATCGTGTGATTAAAGTATAAAAAATTCCCTATTTTCAGTGGTTAACAATCCTTTAAAAAGCCTAAGTTTTCCTAAAATATACACTTAATTTAACCAAGAATATATTGGGGCTAAACAGGTGCTATTAGTTTTCATCAAAGTTAATCGTAAATTTTACTTTAAAAATAATGGTACTAGCATTTTAATAGAATTTTGCATGGTTTGCGCATATTTTGATAAGTTTATTTAAGTTAAAACGTTATGCCTTTTTAATTTGCCTGTAGCAGACGCCACGCTACCTAGACTCGTTTCGGTCGCGAATAATTACATATATTGTTGCAGGGCTATGATTTCGCTACAGAAATTAGCCCAAAACAAAAGTTAAGCCTTGGCAGCAATTGCACCGGAAGTTCAGGAAACAAATGGCTGGCGTTAGTAGGGAAGAATTACGCCAAACATTCGTTATAATACATGGATTAGATTTTCCGAGGTACTGATTAAGCCGAGCTAAGGCAATGGTTCGTTATCGGCCGCAAATAATGATCATTTCTAAAAATTAAAACGTAAAGCTAAACAACAAAAGGGAAATCCCGAAGGCACAAAGAGGAATATATTACGGTCTTTACGCTTTAGCCGAGTCTTGCGATTAACCACCTCTACATGATGCGTTAATTAGGGATCGACTAATTGTCGGTGTTTGGGACAAAGCACTCTCAGAACGCGTGCAATTAGATTGTACGATGACGTTAGCAAAGGCAATCATCACTGCCAGATAGCACGAAGTTAAAACCCAACAAAAATTACTGCATTCGGACCAACATTAATCTAAGCCTCTAAGGAATCCAGCGTTCATAAAGTTAGTTCCAACTGCGACGAAAACTTTCCTGACAAACCCACACCTTCGTAAATAAGAACTCAGCATAGAATTTCGTAAAAAGAGTACTAATTACAAATGTCTAAAATGTGGAAAAATAATGAACACACGTTTGACAGAAATTTAAAAAGAATGAACATTAAACCCGATCAGTGTGTCTAAACCAGCGTCCAGTTAATGAAGTTGAAAAAATTTCTCAGTCCAGAGCACACGACGAAGGAGCCTATATAGGATAACTTTTCGACGATTTAAACTTGGAGAGCTTATTCATTGGAGAGCTTACAACAGCTGTTATTAGTGTAACACAGATATCCCGATCAAGAAACAAACACAAAGTCTCAAAAGTCGAAATTAACAAGAAATCGCGTACACAGCTAGAAATAAAGGTTTTATTTTAGACCTCTAAAGTGGTCAATATAAATTCAAATATTTAAGACCATTCAGGGTATTGCCATAGAACACATTTAAACTTTCTACTCTCCAAATTCAGTCCTTTTGTGGATTGTATACCATGGGATCGAATCCCATTCATCCGAACGTACCATTGAACAAAATTCCAATCGACCGAAAACCGCGTATTCAAAAACTAGTCTCAAAATTAGTCCATATAAATTTTTTCTTAGTTAGTGTAGGGAACTATTAGCGTAGCATAAAGTGCTTGGCACCACTCTCCTACGCATTGTAACTACGTGCGAAAATATTAGGCTTTGAACATCCTGTTATTATTTTCTTTCTTTTCCTGGTGTCTTCTTATGGCAGAGCTCAGGTTAACATTGGTAGAACCGAGGGTTCCGTCACTTCAAGGAATCATGTACAGGCAGGCCCTGATTCCTTGATTCCTAATCGCAGTAATCTAGTTGGGAATCATAAATTTTTCAGAATCAAAAAATCGTCTTTGAATCATGGAATCATAAGGGAGTCAATTTCGAATCACGGAATCATAGTCGAATTAACTTCGAATCCAGGAATCACCTCTAGAATCAGGAATCATCCCCGAATTGTGGAATCGTACGGTTTCATACCTAAATCATGGAATCACTTAATCACTTAATCAGTGCGAAATCATAGAATCAGAGTAGAATCGCGGATTCAAAGTGGAATCACGGAATCTTCATGGAATCACGAATCTTTGGAATCAACAAGAATCAGCTCTAAGCTTCCTTGATCCCGAATCTTGTACACATTTTTCTTAAGTGACGGACCCCTCGGGTAGAACTATAGGTAGCACTTTATTTCGTGTTTTTCATTTTTGAGTGAGGCAGAATACACGACGACGCAATACGATATTTGGACAAAATAAAAATACATTCCTTTTTAGGCTTACTATTTTATCTATGTAATTGCAAAACTTAAACTATAACACCGACGAAATATTGGCCATGACCTGTTCACCTCCCTTAAACAATCCTGAATAAATTACGTTACTTGAGGTCACAATTAGAACGCCCAATTGAGAAAAAAACCACTCTTTACAACTCTTAACTTAGCCTAACTTAAGTTAAAGTAACCTAAAACTATCTACCTTTACCCGAACCTAATTAACCAAACCTAAAACAACCCTAAACTAAAATAACCCTACCTTAAATTAACCTAACCCTAACCTAACCCTAACATAACCCTATCCTAAACTAACACTACCTAACCTAAACTAACCCTACCTAATCCTTACGTAAAGTAACCTAACCCTAAACCTAAGCTAACACTACCTAATCCTTACCTAAAGTTACCTAACCCTAACCTAGAATAAACCTACCTAACCCATCCCTAAACTTACCTAAACTAACCCTTACCACAACCCTAACCTAAATTAAACGAAACACTACCCTAGCAATGTATTCGCTAATTTCAACGACTCCGGAAAAGAAACCTGATGATATAATCGCGACCACCGAAATAGGGAGCCGTTGCTAAGTTAGTCGCTTCTACTCTGTCAATGTCAAGGTCAGTGTGATTCAACCAGGATCAACCTTCTTAATAATTACTTTTATTTTGTCGTATGAATGAGTCATTTGTGTTGTTACTGTACTGTCTTTATCACTAATGTCAGATATTACGTAGATACAGCTAAAACGTTATACTACTTTCAAATCAAAACCTCCCCAACCAAACTTTGGCGATTTTTTTCGGATTTTAGGATTTAAAGGGAGTTAATGATTTGTATACAACTAATGGCTCTTTACCTGTATACTTAACGGATATTTTACTTTTATCAGTTAGCTATTCTTGAATTAAATTAAATATCAATTCAATTTAATTGTATTTTAATATTTTAAGAACTTACTTTTTGCCATTTTTTATTCCTCCATTGAAATACATTCTGGGGTTTAAATCAATGACTTTTTAAAATCATAATCTAAATCATGATTTAAATCAGTCAACCCTGAATTTACCCCTATCTTAAAAATAAAGCGTCTTATTAAAGGGATTAAACTCTGCGACTTTTTCGGTCACCAGATGGTGTAAGGACTCCCCCAGTATTGATTGTGTAGTGTCTCAGCAGAGGTGAGTAAAACCCTGCACACTTCAAAACCTCAATTTCAAAATAATTTAATTAGATTGCAAATAAGCAAATTAAAAAATAACAATTGTTAACTTTTTATAACTGTTAAAACTGAAATAAATTAAATAAAAATAATATATAAGTCGCTATAAGTATCGATAACGATGCCTTAAGTGTGACTTTAAACGCTAGTTTTAAATAATGTTTAGTAAATAATTAATAGTCTAAATAGGTACAGATCTCCGAATAGATTTAAAGCTATTACTTATTTAACAAAATAAAATAAACGTCATGTTTACCTATATTTTTGGGAGGATCTACGATTTGGAATTTAGGGTTCATACCTCTTAAAAAGGTGCATAACTGAATTAAACCCCTCCAATCCAGCGTACGCAAAATAAAGTTGCTTAACCCCTCTAATCAGGGAAATTTGTTTGCCGTGTAAAACCCCAATTTCAGACATAGTTTTAAAGGGAATAATTTACGGGAATGAGTGTATAGCCCGGGGCTAATTCGGATAATCAGAACTTCGAATAGACGCTGTTAAAATTGAGTAATTACAGCGAACGTCCTTTTCAATGTCAAAAACTTTCGAAATTTCTAATCTCAATGCGTTTAAATTTTACCCTAGGGATTTCCGATGGAAAGACGTTATTGCGTTTTCTTGAAACACTCGGAACGCCCGCGGCCTGACAAGAAAAACAGATCTCGTTTGCCTGAGAATTTAAAACTCGGGAACCGAATAGGTTTTGCCTAAAAACAGTTCCCAGCCAAACTTTGTTTACAATGCGAAATAAATATTATTATTCTCAGAAGTCTATGATAAATATCTTTATAGACCTATCTAGACCTTAAAAATGAAAAGTGTAACTTCATGACCAAAACCTAGTAAATGCCCTTTTTTAAATTCGAGATTATTAAGTTTATTCATTTTGATTTACATTTCTGGTTATGGTAATATAAATGGTGCTTACCGGTGTATCACATTGTCGAATGCTTTTGGGATGTTGAAATTTTTACAGTACCTGTACTGTATATTTAATTTTACCACTACCTCGAGCTTTTCCAAATTTACATCCATTTTAGCTTTAGTCCCATTCGACCGAAATCCCATTCGACCGAAGGCGGTTTTTGAGGTGTCCCATTCGACCGAATTCCGCCGAAACGTGCGGTTTTTATGTGTCCCATTCGACCGAACGCTGCTATATAAATTGGCTTTTGCTATGTTTTCAATTTAGTTACTGAAGTCGTTTGCAATGGAGCGGAAAATAAAATGGAATGAGCATGAATTATATTTTTATCTTCACCTAGTCAAGAAGAGTAACTGAACCAAAACTGAAATAGTAAACTTAACCAACTCTAACCTAACCTAACCTAACCTAACCTAAACATGGATCTTCGATAGTACATACCTTATAAATAAAATACCAAATCACCCCGCCAATTGGGCTACATTTTAAAACTCTTTCGGTCGAATGGGATTCGGTCGAATGGGATTTCGGTCGAATGGGAATAAACGCCATTTTACACCGACTAAATATGTGAAATATAAAAATTAGCACTGTGTAATAATTTTAAATGATTTTAATGAATAGTACATCGAGATTATTATTACTCTAGAATTAGGCAGTTGATATTTTTTCCAAAACCTAATTGTTTAAAGATACGATGTTTTTAGTCTAAGGAACTTAATGATACACTCAATTTTTTTTTTAAAAAACATTGATTCAGTAATATTAGCAGTATAAATGCTTTTGATATTACAAATTTTTACTAAAATCCGTAAATTTCCAAAACGATTCCTAATTTGCTAAAACATTTACCAATATTATATTGTTGATTTTTTCAAAAGTACATTTTTGAAGTTACGATGAATTTAATCTCAGGCAACTGAAAGTTGGTACACGTACAGCCGAATTTCAAATCTTAGATTCAACAATAATATTTTAAAGAAGGATACTTATATCAAAGAGATTATACACTTCTGATAATATATATTTATTTGATATACCAAATTTGCCAAAAAGATTGCTAATTTGTCAAATAATGATAAATTTCCCAAAAAGATTCCTTATTTGTCAAAAACATTCCTTATTGACCAAAAACATTCCTTATTTGCCAAAAAATTCCAAATTTCCCAAAAAAGAATCCTTATTTGCCAAAAAGATTCCTTATTTGTCAAAAAATTTAAATTTTCCCAAAAAAGAATCCTTATTTGCCAAAAAGATTCCTTATTTGTCAAAAAATTTCAAATTTCCCAAAAAAGAATCCTTATTTGCCAAAAAATTCCAAATTTCCCAAATAAGAATCCTTATTTGCCAAAAAGATTCCTTGTTTGTCGAAAATTTCCTAACTTCCCAAAAGATTCCTTATTTGCCCAAAAATTCCTAATTTCCCAAACAGATTATTAATTTGCCAAAACTATTCCTAATTTGGCAAAAATATTATTAATTTACCAAAAATATCCCAAATTTTCCCAAAATATTCTTTATGTTCCAAAAAAGATTACTAATTTACCAAAATTACATAGTTGATTTTCCCTAAAACGTATATATTTCAAAATACGACGTTTTTAGTCTCAGGTAACGCGAAGTCGATGCACGTATTTAATAAATACACCCAAAATTAAAACGGGGATTCTCGGGAAAACGTTATAAAGCAGAGCTCGCGACGGCAGGTAGGTGTAGGCCTGGAACAGCGCATTGAAGGCTGACTCGTTCGCCGAGAATGAACTGAGTCACTTTCTTTAGCGCTTTATCTTCTGGAAATCGTAGGAAAAACCCCGGATAGTAGCTACTAAAAGAACTCCGCTGAATAAACAGAGAAGAGCTTTTGTGACGGCGTTTGACCTTCATTAAAAAACCATTATTATTTTGTTATTTTCTTTCTTCGGTTGCGTGCGAAGATTTCCAAGCGTCTGTAGATGACAAAAATCATGGCTTGGAAAAATTTATATTTCCATTAAACATTTCGTCAGCGAAAGGGGAGAAAAACTCATTTAATATTTTAAAGAGATGAAGAGGGAGTTTTGATAAGTTTTAGTTTATTTTGCGCAACGCCTTTTGATAAAAGTTGAGTTCTCAATTTCCAAGAAGTTGAACAGCGTAGGAGAGATCTTGGTTTTCTTCTGGAGCATCTTCCGTTTTCAAATTGAGACTACGTTTCCGGTGTTGTTATTTTGATTACAGGGATGCCAGACACGCGGATTTTAACTTGAAATCCCTAAAAGGGTGGACAAGAATGGGCTTTCGTTTTGCCATGGAAACCAAAAATGTTTTTCATAACTTAAAAACTGATTTTCTCTATGAAAATTAACATGGGAAAATCGAACAATATTTTTCAAAAAATTAAAAAAGGTTTATCAATTAGATACATAATTCAGATCATGGCTAAATCTGGTACATTTGGACCAATATACGTCAATTTTGGTAAATATGAGAAAATATACATATATTGGGTAAAATACGCACCTCTTTAAGTGAAAATTAAAAGAGTTTTATAGTGTACAAAAAATCGTTGTTATTTCTAAATAATTACTAGAACTAAATACGAGTAATCAGTTTTTAAGTTGTAAAAAACATTTTTGATTGCCATGGCAAAACGAAAGCCCATTCTTGTCCACCCTTTTAGGGATTTTCAAGTTACATGAAGGTCTACTTACCACCGAGTTTGAACCAAATCGGAGATAACCACCGCGGGTAGTCTCCTTGTAAGTAATTTATTTTAGTCATGCAAAATGACACTACACTTTGATCTTTATAAAATGAATAAGACTTTATTAAATTACCAAAACCATTTTTATAGGAAGTTTTATTTTTTTAATGCGAAAAATACCACACTTCGATCTTAACCAAACGTAAAAATTCAAACAACGGTTTCATACGTTGCCGTCTATTTTTTACACAAGAATTGAAGTTTTTAAAAACGTATGTCACAGAAAAAAAAACCAATACAGCTGTATCAATGTATTCCTAAAAGTGGAACAGGTTTTCGCGAGAGACAAAACACACAAAAATACCTTAGGTAAATCAGCTTGGGATATAAATATAATAATGCATACAAGCTCCAAAATAATTAATTTAATCAAAACTAATGGATATTATTTAACGATTCGGTTACTCTTACTTTCTTCGGGAATATTTAAAGGATAAAATTTCCCTTGACGTGTGTTTACTTAAAGATTTAAAATGTAAAAAATGCATAGCATAGGGATATTTCCCTATTATTAAACATTATTTTGCCGATGAAATAGTATTGGACAATCAATACACATAATAATAATAATAATAAGCTAGGCTAATACCCAAGGCACCCCCTTAGGCCTAAGTCATCAAGCGACTTTTATAGCCATTAATTCAGGTGGCCGGGTTACGTGAGGGTCTTCACCGGGCGCACTCAGTGGCGGTTTTTATGCATAGGCAGTATCATAAGCCTATCATAAGGACCCCATAAGTAAAGGTCTAGCAAACAGCCCTATGCTTATGGCATTGTCCATGCGAGAAGAAAATTAACGTACGACGATAGGGCAGTTGCGACATCTTCGTTTTCAAAATTTCTATATCTAAAATAGTGTTGTAAGTCGGAAAATTTCCCGCTCGGAAAAATTTCCGGAAAATGACCGAGGCCTTTTTTGCGGAAAATTTTCCGTATTTTTCCGAAAAAAATAAAAAATGTTTTCATTCCATGATTAGTCTAATATATTGTTTGCAAATTGAAATAAAGCGGTATTTTCGCCTCATTTTTTCGAATCTGAAAGTAAAACTGAACCTCTAGACTAGTTTAAACTGATTAACAATGTAACGCTATTAATGTTTTGTAGTATGTTTACTGATATTAGACATTTTATATCGATAAAAAGTTAAAAGCATTAAAAACCCTCAAAAGGTAATTTATGTTTCAAATTTTTACCTCTCCGAGGGGACAAAGTCCCCTAGGAGGGATTATACAACCACCGTGTCTGTCTGTGGGTCTGTGGGTCTGTCAGGCCTGCGAACGCGTTCGCATTTTCGGTGCAAAGTGTAATCACTGCGTACGCAGTTTCTCAAAGGGTTGGCAAAACCACCGTGTGACGGTGAGCGATAACGGATGCATTTGCGGTTTGGTTTGGATGGTGTTTTTCCGCTCACCGTCGTGACGGTTTGGTGTATTACGTTTTTGTAATGTTTATGCGTAGGTTATTTTGTTGTGTTTGTGTTCTGATGGTTGTGCATGTTGAGGCTGTTGTGTTTATATGGGCGTTTTCTCTCCAACTTCTTCTTAATGACTTTGGGACGGACCGAGTGCTGAGTGTAATGCTACCTCTCACCGTCCAATGGCAGGGATTCCACCAGTTGTACACGGTATTCGTCTTAGTATCAATTTGCGAGCGCATCGGGCGGGATTTGAACCCGAGACCTCCTGATTGACAGGCGGACGTTCTACCACAGAACCACCGACACTTGTTACGTATTTTTGAAAATTAGACCTTCAGCTTTATCGGAAGCGTATTTAATAGAGTACGAAATTTTATTTTAATTGAAATAGAATTGAAATTGAAATTATTGCATCGAAGAAATTCTAATTTAGCGTTTCTCTATTGATTAAAAACAAATGCGCCACCCAGGTTTCGAACCCAGACCATTCGGCTTGGCAGTCGAGCGCTCTACCACAGAACCACCGATAGCTGCTTAGATTCACTGAAATTAAGACAGGCATCGTAAGCATAATAGGTAATAAAGTCTTTTTTTATTAATGAATTTATGAAGGCCTAATCTGGTTTTTTTTAAAGGTTAAATCTTGTTTTAGCGCAGTCAGCCGAGATTAGAGGGTTAAAGGGTAGACCCTGTGGGTGGTCCACTTTGTTAGTTTTTTTTGTTATTTAACGACCTATATATAGTTGTGTTAATTCAAAGGAGATAATTTAACGTTAATTGCTTTAAGAGCTGGCGGTTAGTCAAGTGGCTCTATGTGCTTTGTTGATGGTAAGGTTTTTGCTTCTTGTAAATATATTTGGTGTGGATATTTGGATATCTACGATTTCTAACGCAGTCAAAGATTTCCTGGGTGTGCGAGTCATTATATGATATTGGAAATTGGATGGCATTGGTCTTTTTCATGCGGTATGTGTCACAACGTCAACTGGAAGTCTACGAGCGTTGAAATAAAATGAGCGTTAAAGATGCGGCAAGTATTTCGTAAGAGAGAAAAATACAAATACCATCTGTAGATATGTCTTTCATTAAAATTTGCTTGGTATTATATTCAACTGATAAACATGTACTGTAATAAGGGTTACATTCAATTGTGCATTGTTTTAGTAGGTCTAACTCGCTGTTGTAACTACTTAATTTATAATATTCTGAATAAATTAAACTCGATTGTTTCGTCTCAATTATTTAAATTAAAATTAAAATTTTATACCGGGCAGGGTTTGAACCGATAATACGTTTTTCGTAAATAACTCTGAATTGCGGAGATATCTTTGGGGGTCGTATCGAGAAATTAATACCACTAGGGACCATACTTCCGAGGAGAGGTATATTTTGGCTGGCCAACTTGTTATTTTTCCGATTTCCGGAAACGTTTCTGAAAAATTTTCCGCATTTTATTTTTAACACTAATCTAAAATATTATCTTATTCGGTTTGATAAATGACACAAAACGCGTCTAAATCTCAAATTTGAAAAAATAATACCTTCAGAAACACAACTCTTATTGCTAATAGCCAGTTTTAGGTTCTGATGAATCATTTTGCAAAGATAAATGTTAATTTTAAGTTTTAAAGCGATAAAATTGCGAATAAGCCTTGGCTACGGTGCTAAGGGCTCGCGGCGGAGATTTCTCCCGCGTTGTTCCAAGTTTAAAAACTTTCGCGCGTGGCTTTTACGCATTCATAATGCATTTCGCGAAATTTATTTAAGAAATGCGTAGTTGAGAACGTAGCCACTAGGAGGTGCAGATGTTGAATACATACATCTTAATAACGGGTATGTGATCCTAAAAAATTTGGCCTAGACCAAAATATTTTGATGCCAAATTTACTAAATCTTTCTGGAATAAAACTGTTTTGGATCAAAGATTGATCCACAAATATTTGACACTTTTCAGATTTGATTGAATCCAATATTAATTCTATGTCCAAAATTGTATAGTAAAGGACGATATTAGGAACTGTTACAATGTGGCCTCGCGTTTTAAGAACTTTGCATATTTGCCTATAGGGCCTCGTAACCCGTAAAGGCTAAAGCCGTTACCAAGAATATATTTATTTATACTCAGGGAGAATGAATATGTCGATTGTCGAGACTATCGACGGACACGTTGAGGCCCTAACCCCGTCACGCTAAGGGGGGGGGGGGGGGAGAAAAAAGGAGGCGGTCTTATTTTTTGCGTCCTCGCAGCAGCGTTCATCGCGTCGAAAAACGTAATTTTTAAGAACCAATGAGATTGAAATATTATTTGATTTTATTAAAGCGGAGGAGCATACCGGGGGCCCCAACGGGTGGAATTGGAGAAACGCTCAAAATAATCTCGACATATTCATTCTCCCTGACTATAAATAAATACATTCTTGCCGCTGCTGCCGGCACTCTTTTTGTCCCAAACGGGAGCTTGCGTAGGTACATGATTCTAACAATTAGCAATAGCCGGATGAAAATGAATACTTCAAATAAAAATAATTAAAAACACTCTTTGCACAATAAATTGATTTTACTCTTTAAAAACGAAATCCCTCACATGCTCTATCAGTATGTTCCATCCCTCAAGCATGGATGAAGGATATGACTGGAAGGCGATACAGTCATAAGGATACGCGACTCTATAGGAAATTTAGCAGACTGGATTTTGAAGCGCCGCCTGTGAGCCAGCGCTGGTACTGCGAAAATAAATAAATATAAATTATATATCGTTTTTTCCCGATCGACTAGAGCTTTAAAATGGCCGACGGTGGAGAAAGTTTTAGTTGGAATTCGCAAAGTTGCGCGGCCTATAAATGTGAAAATTCGAGGGCAAATAGTCCAGAATTATCATTTTTTCGATTTCCTAAGGATAGAGAAAGGTAATTATCATAAAATTCGTCCGTCGAAATATCATTAAACCGTACATTTTATACACTCATAATGTAGATGTCAGAAATGGATTGAGAATACTGGAAGGTTAGATTTTTTAGAGCGGTCAGACTTGAACAAAACTGGTGTCGTTTTATGTGCAAATCATTTTGAAGAAAATGTCTTTGCAGATGTCAAAAAGAGGTTAGTGTTAAAATTACATATTTTAAGTACGTAACCTTTATTGAAAATGAAAAATTTTACAGGAATAGTTTGTTAAAAAACGCTGTACCAACTATTTTCCAAAAACTACCAGAAATTGTCCTGTTTGAAAGTCAGCCACTTAGTGAATCTGGATCAGCCAATGATATTTCTGAAGATTTAAGGGAGATTGATGAAAGAGAATGCAAGTCCCCAAATGCCGATGATTCTATGGTGATTAATGAAAATCAATCTGAGAATGCAAATGTTGAACTACTGGAAGTGAATGAAGTCAATTTAGAAAATTTTAATTCTAATGTTAATTACCAACGAAAATTTGTAAAAGCTAGACGATTGCTTAACACTCAATATAATGTAAACCAAAATCTCACTAAGAAAGTTTGTAAACTGGAGAGAGAGCTCAAATTGGATCCAATTGACATTCATTTTTCAAATTTACCTGAAAAGGGCAAACTCTTTTTGAAAATGCAATTACGGCTTAATAACAAGTCTGCTAGGGGTAGGAGATTTTCAAATTATGAAAAACAAATGTGTCTTGCATTACATTTTCAAGGGCCCAAAGTATACAGACAGCTACGTAAAATGTTTCACTTACCAGCACCTCGAACCCTTAACTCTTGGCTTGAAAACTTACCTTGCAGAACCGGATTTCAAAAAGATATTATTGATTTACTGAAATTAAAAGTTGAAACTATGACTGAAGAAGAAAAATTAACAGTTGTTACAGTTGATGAAATGTCGTTAAAAGAAGCCCTTCAATATGACACGAAAAATGATGCTGTTGATGGCTTTGAAGATTTCGATAAATGTAGAACTTCAGAATATGCCAACCATGCTGCAGTTTTCATGTTGTCAGGTTTAACTTATTTTTGGAAACAACCTATCTCGTATTATTTTGTGAAAGACTCTATGAAAAAAGACATGCTTCATGACATTTTGGTTGAAACAGTAGAAATGTTAATTGAAATTGGCTTTAAAGTAAAAATAGTGATATGTGACCAGGGTACGAACAACCAGGCAGTATTCAAAAGACTTAACATCTCTGAAGAGACCCCATATGTTATAATAAAAAATAGTAAAGTGTTTTTTATGCCAGATGTTCCTCACCTATTTAAATCTATCAGAAATATGCTTTTGAAATATGACTTTGAAGTTGAAGGGGAACAAGTTTCTTGGGATGATATTGAAACCTTTCACGGTCTGGATTCAGTAGAAGAATTTCGAATGGCTCCAAAATTAACAGAAAAGGATTTAAATCCAACCAACTTTCAGAAGATGTCTGTGAAACGGGCTTGCCATGTATTTAGTCATTCCGTTGGTATGGGAATATACATGTACGTATTGACCAAAAAAATGAAAAAAGAGTGCTTGGCAACAGCAAATTTTATAAAAGTTATGGATAAACTTTTTGATATATTTAACTCCAGCAATTTGAAATCAGACAAAGATTCAAGAAAACCACTGGTAAGAGACTGTGCAAGCTTATCATTTTTGAAAGAAAAACAAGAATGGTTTACAAAGATAAAAGTATTGGATTGCAAAAGAGAACCACCATGTATTAAGGGATGGCGAATTGCCATCTCAGGTTTATTGAAATTAAGCCATGATCTCTTTGAAAACCATGAACTAAAATTTATTTTGACGTCTAATCTTAATCAAGATGTGCTTGAAAATTTCTTCTCAAAAGCGCGGTCCTTAACAGGAAGCAATGAGAACCCAACTTGCCAGCAATTTCGTGACACATTCCGAAAGCTCTTGTGTTCTTCTTTATTCTCAAAATCAGACAAGTCTAATTGCAAAAATGTAGAAGAGAAATACATTGTAAAATTGACAGAATTGATGAGCATTAATTTAAATGAAGCTCCAGTTGAAGATGAAGAAATAAATTTCTGCGACAGTTTAAATGTAATGCCTCCACCTACATCAGTTACCCATCTTCCACTTGTACATAGAAATGTTCTAACGCATGTTGCTGGTTATATAGGAAAAAAATGATTAAAACTCACCCACATTGTAACAAATGCCAAAATGCCATACTAAAAGATTCAACAAAAATAGACAATGACAATGAGATGCTAATCATACTGCGTTCCTACATAAACGGTTCGGATAAAGAGTTTGGAAACTTAAAAGTGCCTACTACCACATTTTCGGAAGCTATAATGAAATTTGACGTTTTTTTTGATCAGCTTTTCAGTCGCACAATGCATAAGAAAAATCTCATGGCAAAACTGGATTTCAAAATGAGAGAAATTGAACTTCCCGAGTCAATATGTTAAGAAATACAAATAAAAGCCCGACAGTTTTTCATCAGATGTAGGATTCTTCGTTCCCTTACAGTACATAATGAAGATCACGCAGTAGCTAAAGCTGCCATGAGAAAAAGTCGAAGTATTAAAGAAAATATAGATGTGAATGAAAGAAAGAATCGCAAACTTGCAAAGGTTCTACACTTGTAGACGTACTATACAAGTTACCAATTTGGGTTATACGTGAATATGTAGTTTGCTATTTTGAAATATATGAAAGTTACCATTTTCTATTTAGAACAGTATGAAAAAATTTTCTACCTGATTTCAATGCAGTCTTAAGTTTGTAAGACTTAATGTTATATGTGAATATATTATAAGAGGAATATATTACTACATAAATAATTAAACATATTATTATTCATAATAAAACAAAACTTTAATCCATACTGATTTTTGAATTTATCATACACGTATTACTAATGTGAGTATCGCCATCTATGATTACTTGGGAGTAAATAGCAGACGAACTTTCAATACAGGATCTGTCATTTGTGATGATGGTACCAGAATAAAACATTTTGGAA
Organism: Leiobunum rupestre; assembly: GCF_980474605.1. NCBI lineage: Eukaryota > Metazoa > Arthropoda > Arachnida > Opiliones > Sclerosomatidae > Leiobunum > Leiobunum rupestre. Next base: position 20,718,172 of record NC_143386.1, read on the forward strand.
AGGTATTTTTAAAATGTTTTTCCAGATATCAAACCTCACAAGTCAGAAGCAAACGAACATTCGTACAGTGCCACCGAGTTATTTCCCACGCTGGCTGTGAGGATGGTTTGAAATATCTGCTTAATTATGATTAAATACTAATTAATTATTAATTATTATCAACTAACTGTGGTTTAATTCGTTACCACAGTTAGTGGTAAAGGTAAACGGAGTGCATTTTGAAAAACCAACATTTAGCATTTTGAAAATGCATTTTGTATTTTTATTTTGACGTGCAAAAACCATTTTACATTTTGAATTTAGAAAAACCAATTTTCAAAATCCACTTTGAGTTATTGACATACTATTTTGCATTTTAAATTTGGCATTTTGAGTGATTGAGAAAGTATTTTCATACTATTTTGCATTTTGAGTGATGGAGAAAGTATTTTGCATTTTACATTTTGCATTTGAGTGATGGAGAAAGTATTTTAATACTATTTGGCATTTTGAGTTTCGGAGAAAGAATTTTGCATTTTACAATTTACATTTTGGGTGATGGCGAAAGTATTTTGCATTTTACAATTTACATTTTGGGTGATGGCGAAAGTATTTTGCATTTTACAATTTACATTTTGGGTGATGGAGAAAGTTTTTTCCATTTTGCATTTGAAAAAAAAACTCATTGGTTCCCTAAAATGTACATCCTTCGAAGCGATTAAAGCACACGCCTGTGACGTTTTCCAGCCCCCCTCTCGTGCAGGGGTAAATTCGACCACGATGAACGCCGATCATCTCAAACATTCTTGCTGTAACGTAGCATTCAATTTCGGAGAAATGCCGAACAAAAGTGTATTTTGACAATTAGGCGGTTTTTACAACGAATTTGGAGAAAATCGTGACATTTCATTTAGTATCCTAGCTGGTTGTACGGCAAATCATTTTTCGGTTAATTTTAGAACTGACGTGCTAAAAAATGTAAATTTCCGGAAGGGCTTGAATGTCAGATAATTTTCTTAGAGAAAGGATGTCCTGCTTCTCCACTGGGTTTTACTTGGAAAAGTTATGGATAAGATTAATTGTTAATGTTTATCTTAAAATAAGAAGAATTACAATTCATTTTATTCGTATTTACATAGGTGCAACAAACGCAGCACCCCACACAAGAAGAACGCAACCCGTCAAAAGTCGTGCATTTTCTCGCGTACATTTTTCATTGGTTAGACGCTTTAGCGCCTGCTGCCATCGGAAGTGTAAAATTCGGAAATTGTCTTCCTCCTTTCCGTAAAACGTTCAGCGTAAAGGATCGTCCAATTAAATTTGTACACAACACTTCGTTAGCTTGTTTAAAAGCTAGCTGCGTTATCCTTGTGTTTGTTGGTCCTAGGTTACACACACAACAAACATGTTTAGTTTCTCGGAATTTGACGACGTCAGTGAAGAGGACCTGAAGGGGGATTGTCTCTCTTTGTTGCTCCTAGATGTAACAAAAGACACAAATACAGAAACATTAGAAACAAGACTTCCCAGGAAGATCTGGTGTTCGTTTTATCATAAGTGGTATTACTCTAAGTACCCAAGACGCGCTGTTCTCTGGGACGTGTTCTCCCCCTTTTCGTGACGTCGGCACGTGAGGTGGTTCAGGGGGCTGTTGCGAACGCGAAAAATCCTCGAGAGAATCGAAGAGAGAAAGATTTGAATTTTATTTCTGCTAGTGGCGCCCACTAGTGTGCCAAACGGGAATTAACGGGGCGGAGGGTTAGGCATGGTTTACACCGTTTCTCTTGTATAGAAGATTTTGGGGGAAAGAATATTCCAAACTAACCCCCTCTCCGCGAATCGAGCCGAGCCTCGGGAATCGAGAGGAAACTCGAGAGACATTCGTTTTTTTCTTCCCCTTTGGTTTTCTAGTAACCAAGCACTAAAGCGTAAGCCTACCGCGGCAATGGTTAGCATTCCTTTTAGTAGCAGGTATAGATAGTACTATTTTAGAGAGAGAGAGTTTGGCACACGGACAAGCATGGCCCCCATAGAACCCGTTCGAAGTTGGGTACTTAGAGTAATACCATAAGTTAATGATACCTCTAAGTAGACAAATAAGCCCTTTCAAGGTGGAATCTTTGTCCAGAAAATGTGATGTCAAATCTTGTCTCTCCGATTCCCGCGAAAATGAAAGTTTTGAAAAATATCTCGGACCCAGCGCCGCTATGCGGTCGAGAATGAAACTATAGACTCTTAAACCCGCCTCCCCAATCGACCGCCATTACCTTACAGTCTACGGGGAGGGTGATGAAAAAACCGGTTTTGGGGGGAAGGAATTTCTGTGGTAGAGGGCTTGCTCGATAGTTGTCTGTACGATGATGGCGGCGCCCAGTAAACGTTTCTAAAAAGAGTGTAGCAAAAAAACGTTCTTTGTCCTCTGCGGGGGGAACGAATTTTCTAAGGGAATACCGAAATTTATCTCTTTTGGGGAAGTTCAAGCTAGCCTTGCACCAAACGGGATTAAAGAAACGTCAGCTTCGGCAGTTCCAAGTCTATGTTACGGCTACTTTGATACGCAGTACGGAGAGACATAGGTCGATTTGGACAAGCATATCCGCCATAGGCAGCATAGCCATTTGTCTACTTAGAGGTATCATTAACTTATGGTAATACCACTTATGGTTTTATAGGTCTCCAAAGACTCCAATGTCCCTGTCAAATCGCCACCGCACGCATTAAATTAGTTTGCGATTAATTCTGCGATTTCTCTATTGCCTTGGCAGCGCATCGGTAAAGTACGATTTCTCAAAATGACGTCATACCGTGACTCTCAGTAAAATATAGCGAGGTATTTGTACGAGAGATTTGAAGCAATTGCCAGACGATTGAAAGGACCTTGGAGGAGGCTTGGCTACAGCTCGTCTCGGAGCGTCGTACACACCCACTCTCTTCAATTACCGACAATTAGGCAGCCTTTTTTTCTCCGTACGCGGGATAGGCCTATCAGCCAAACTTTTAAAACGGTCTAATGAATTTAATCGCTTCGCGTTGCTAACTTGCTTTGCCGCGTAGAGTCGGTTTCAAATTACCCGATTATGATATTTTAAATAAAGTTTAATTATTTTAAGTCTGTTAGAACGGGAAGTGTTTTGTCAACAATCTCTGCAATCGAATCTACATTTTGAAAATGTGATTCAATGAAATCTTCGAAAACAGGAATCCATACCTCTACTTGGAATGCTTATCCTGCCGTACCGCGTATGTTAAGATCACTCTGACGGCTTTGGCCCCGCCTACGAGAGAAAACAATTCCCTTTGCGCGCGCTCCTCTCTCACTTTGTTGTTAGTTAAGTTAACATAGTGACGTCAAAAAAACCGTCAGCCACATCGAGACGAAAATCTGCCGTGATAAGCATTCCAAGTAGAAGTATGGATTCCTGTCGAAAATTAATAAAATAATGGTGTGTTCAATATTTAAACATAAACATATATCTTAAAAAATTCTTATTTTCGTTTAGTATCAACTTGTAGATTTCATGACGTCTTAATGTGTACGTTTTTGAGTATGCATTTCAACTTAATCATTGAAACGTTTTGCTTACCACCTACCGGGGAAAAAATTTATTTACGAAAATAGTGAAACAGTAATAGGCGAAACTATAAAGTAAATTTGGTCTTAACCAACTTTTTAAAATAAGAACACAGCCAACTTCGATTCGGTAACTCGTGTTCATAGTTGACCGTGCGACGGTAAAGAAAAAAATTATTCCTTCCAGATACGGCGGACAGCTAATTGACTTACACCCTTCTATTACAAAATGTTTTAAATAATAATAATAATTATATAATTTAGATGAATCGATCCAAATTTAAACCATTGTTAGCAAAATAAAATGAATAATAGTTCGTATTTCTTAGGATAGATGGCGCTGCAGTTCTCCACAAAATCACGTGACTACCATATTTTCTGCTCCCCCCCCCCCTTGACTTTATAGTTTCGCCTTCCCAAGTAGAAATAAATTTTTCATTGTAGGATACACACGTTTTGATGGTCTGATCTAGCAATTTGAAACAGCCTTTATAATGATTTTATTTGCGCAGGGTGGATGCGTTAAATATGCTTGTAATGGAACTGTCAGTAGAGCCTGAATATTTCGTTGGAAGTTCTTTTAAATACTCGATAAGATTATCGGAAGTGGCCGACCAATTGTTTTGAGAAACTATAAAATGACTAATCGCATTTAGAACTAGTTCAGTGAACTGGCCCTAAAATATTCGGTGAGTCTATTAGGAGAGCGGAAACAGACGTGAATCATCTTTGACTCTTCGTTAGCCCAACTGCGTATTAGCTGGCGGGGTTTTGACCCGTGCTGAACCATCCAGTAATTAGAGAAATGAAACAGTCACTTTTACAAGCGAAATCGTAAACATTAGAAGCGGCACTACACCCTTTAGAAATTTCGCATTCTTATGTTTTTATGAAAAATTGTTTGTGTGAGCACACTTTTCGTCTGGTTTTGTCAAAGCCGTCTTTACCTTTCAGGTGCCCCTGGCAGGCCCGTAGCCAGAAAAATTTCGTTAAGGGGGCAGTAGCTTTTTGTGAGGGGGCACATTTTTGTCGTTACCTAATTTCGAAAATTAACATAAGTGCAGTGGCGGCGCTAGGGGGTAGGCCAGGTAGGCCACTGCCTACCTTAAAATTTTGAGGGGCCCCAAAATCACCATATAAGGGGCCCCAAATTGATCTATAAAGGGTCTCAAAATTGACCCAAGAGATAAAATTATTTATAAATAACAATGAAGCAAATGGCGATAACGTATTTAGAAATTTTTTGTTCGTCATGTACATCACTACTTTATTTTATTGAAGGATTTCGTTGAGAAAAGGGGGGTCCCGGGTCGGGGGCCCATTTATTTGGTTTGCCTACCCTCGCGAAAATTCCTGGCGCCGCCACTGCATAAGTGGCGCCGCGTAGTGCTCGGCATTCGATTAATTTTTATCCATGAATAAAATAAGCTCGGCGATATTTAAATAATATTTATTTCAATAACCAATAGTTGAATAAAAATTGTAAAATGTTTAAATAATCGAAAGTGAATAAGCCTATTATTTAAATAAAACAAACAATTATTTAAAGCAACTGTCGGCTCTATCATTGCCACCTGTATTATGACAAGGCCCCTGTTATTAGAGATGGCCATGAATCTATCCGAATCTTCGAAAAAAATGACTTTCGTGGAGAGCGTGGAGCCATCTATTAATGGGAAAGGAAGCTAAAATTCACAATAGGGAAACAATAACGTCGTCAGAGAGCCATTATAGAGTATTATATTTACACCACTTTTACTTTACTTAGTGAACTTTAACCTAAATTATATATCCCAAATAAAATATATTGTAAACAATTACTATAATTGAAGTTATTGACAAATTTACAAACGAGCCAATCAACGCGAAGCATACTTTTATGTCCCGCCTTTTGAGTCAAAACGTAGCTTCAGCATCTTGTTTTGATTTCGACGCTAGAGACATCTGTTGAAAAAAGAGCTACTTCACCTAGAGCCGACACTTGCTTTAAATAAATACAACTTTTATTCAAATAAATGCTTGGTTGCGTAAAAAACATAATTAAATAAGTTAAAATGATATTATTTTTACCAACGTTTTTTAAATAAATCGGAAAATTTGGGGATAATGAATAAACAATTCCGAGCTCTAGCGCCGTGTAGTGTTTTTGGTGTTCAACAAAAAAACTGAAGCAGAACATTCTACAACTAGTATTTTATTAAGAAATATTTACTTATAAATAACGATCTAAACCTTAGACAAAGACAAGTGGGCTAGAAGGAAAATTTCAACGAATAGAAGTTTAAAAAACTAATAAAGATGAAGGGGCAGAGAATATTATTGGAGGGGGAATGGATCATTAAATTGAGGGGGCAGGGGGGGGGGCAAATAAAAATTTCATTTGAGGGGGCAACATTTATTTTTGCTCAAGGGAACATCGAGCCCGAATGCCCCCCCCCGTGGCTACCCTTTCTCAAAGGGTCAAATAGTGCCCCTCCGAAGCGCGGTGCCCTAAGGCTTAGCCCTACCAAGCCCAATAGTAGACATAAGCCTGGGTATTGTATTTTCGTTCACAAACTTAAACTGGTCAAGATTTTAATCATAACCAACTAGGCTAATACCTAAGGCAACACCTTAGGACCAAGTCCTCGAGCAACTTTTGCTATTAACATATGTAACATAATTACTCATAAGTGTGCCAGAAAGAACTTTTTCTCAATGAGACCTTGTTGCAAGGATATGACGTAATTGACGTCACTTCCCACTCGATGACGGTTTAATCGTCATCAAAACTAGTTCTGGCGGGGAGGGAAAGAAGTTCAAACCAGTTTTACTCGGCGTTAGTCCGTATTTTCTTTGGGGGTTATGAAACAAGGTCTCATTTAAATTTTAAATACAGAGATGTTAAACAGAGGCACACTTATGAGTAGTTATGTTACATATTCTATTAACGACACGTAGGACGGTATAAATAATCCCAATCTTGATTTTAAGAAAAGTAAAATCTTCATTCGATTTTCATTTTTACCTAAGTAGCACTTCTTTCTTCTGTACACCGGATTCTTACGTTCTCAGTTACAAAAATAATAATAAAGTAGACTTGAAAATCTTCTTACTTCACAACCCGCAACTATGTATTAAACGTCGTCTTCATTATGAACTGAGTAAACTGAAGTGAATCATCGAGTCATCACTATTGAAAAAGGTCTATCATGTTTAGAGGTATTTTAAAGTTGCTGTTCCGTTCCGGAACCTGCAGATTGATTAAGTCCGCCCGGACGTGATTTCGGTAAAGTGGTAAAACAGATCCGTAATCGGAATTTCCTTACTGATTCATACTTTATTCAGAACAGGTATATTTTGAAGCATATTACGTTTAATAACTGAAACTTTATATTAAATATATATTAAAGATAATGACTATTAGTGCTCGGAATTGTTTTTTCATTATCCACTAATTTTCCGATTTATTTAAAAATCGTTGGTAAAAATAATATCATTTTAACTTATTTAATTATGTTTTTTACGCTATCAAGCATTTATTTGAATAAAAGTTGTATTTATTTAAATAATTGTTTGTTTTATTTAAATAATAGGCTTATTCACTTTCGATTATTTAAACATTTTGCAATTTTTATTCAACTATTGGTTATTGAAATAAATATTAATTTAAATATCGCCGAGCTTATTTTATTCATGGATAAAAATTAATCGAATGCCGAGCACTAATGACTATGTTGAGACGATTTTTGACGCTACTCCCAATCCACGTCTCGTTCGAATAGAAAGCCCTTTTCCCCCATAATACATTATGGGTTACATAAACAAATACATTATGGGTTACATAAACAAATACATTATGGGTTACATAAACAAATACATTATGGGTTACATAAACAAATACATTATGGGTTACATAAACAAATACATTATGGGTTACATAAACAAATACATTATGGGTTACATAAACAAATACATTATGGGTTACATAAACAAATACATTATGGGTTACATAAACAAATACATTATGGGTTACATAAACAAATACATTATGGGTTACATAAACAAATACATTATGGGTTACATAAACAAATACATTATGGGTTACATAAACAAATACATTATGGGTTACATAAATACATTATGGGTTACATAAACAAATACATTATGGGTTACATAAACAAATACATTATGGGTTACATAAACAAATACATTATGGGTTACATAAACAAATACATTATGGGTTACATAAACAAATACATTATGGGTTACATAAACAAATACATTATGGGTTACATAAACAAATACATTATGGGTTACATAAACAAATACATTATGGGTTACATAAACAAATACATTATGGGTTACATAAACAAATACATTATGGGTTACATAAACAAATACATTATGGGTTACATAAACAAATACATTATGGGTTACATAAACAAATACATTATGGGTTACATAAACAAATACATTATGGGTTACATAAACAAATACATTATGGGTTACATAAACAAATACATTATGGGTTACATAAACAAATACATTATGGGTTACATAAACAAATACATTATGGGTTACATAAACAAATACATTATGGGTTACATAAACAAATACATTATGGGTTACATAAATACATTATGGGTTACATAAACAAATACATTATGGGTTACATAAACAAATACATTATGGGTTACATAAACAAATACATTATGGGTTACATAAACAAATACATTATGGGTTACATAAACAAATACATTATGGGTTACATAAACAAATACATTATGGGTTACATAAACAAATACATTATGGGTTACATAAACAAATACATTATGGGTTACATAAACAAATACATTATGGGTTACATAAACAAATACATTATGGGTTACATAAACAAATACATTATGGGTTACATAAACAAATACATTATGGGTTACATAAACAAATACATTATGGGTTACATAAACAAATACATTATGGGTTACATAAACAAATACATTATGGGTTACATAAACAAATACATTATGGGTTACATAAACAAATACATTATGGGTTACATAAACAAATACATTATGGGTTACATAAACAAAATCATTATGGGTTACATAAACAAATACATTATGGGTTACATAAACAAATACATTATGGGTTACATAAACAAATACATTATGGGTTACATAAACAAATACATTATGGGTTACATAAACAAATACATTATGGGTTACATAAACAAATACATTATGGGTTACATAAACAAATACATTATGGGTTACATAAACAAATACATTATGGGTTACATAAACAAATACATTATGGGTTACATAAACAAATACATTATGGGTTACATAAACAAATACATTATGGGTTACATAAATACATTGTGGGTTACATAAACAAATACATTATGGGTTACATAAACAAATACATTATGGGTTACATAAACAAATACATTATGGGTTACATAAACAAATACATTATGGGTTACATAAACAAATACATTATGGGTTACATAAACAAATACATTATGGGTTACATAAACAAATACATTATGGGTTACATAAACAAATACATTATGGGTTACATAAACAAATACATTATGGGTTACATAAACAAATACATTATGGGTTACATAAACAAATACATTATGGGTTACATAAACAAATACATTATGGGTTACATAAACAAATACATTATGGGTTACATAAACAAATACATTATGGGTTACATAAACAAATACATTATGGGTTACATAAATACATTGTGGGTTACATAAACAAATACATTATGGGTTACATAAACAAATACATTATGGGTTACATAAACAAATACATTATGGGTTACATAAACAAATACATTATGGGTTACATAAACAAATACATTATGGGTTACATAAATACATTGTGGGTTACATAAACAAATACATTATGGGTTACATAAACAAATACATTATGGGTTACATAAACAAATACATTATGGGTTACATAAACAAATACATTATGGGTTACATAAATACATTATGGGTTACATAAACAAATACATTATGGGTTACATAAACAAATACATTATGGGTTACATAAACAAATACATTATGGGTTACATAAACAAATACATTATGGGTTACATAAACAAATACATTATGGGTTACATAAACAAATACATTATGGGTTACATAAACAAATACATTATGGGTTACATAAACAAATACATTATGGGTTACATAAACAAATACATTATGGGTTACATAAACAAATACATTATGGGTTACATAAACAAATACATTATGGGTTACATAAACAAATACATTATGGGTTACATAAACAAATACATTATGGGTTACATAAACAAATACATTATGGGTTACATAAACAAATACATTATGGGTTACATAAACAAATACATTATGGGTTACATAAACAAATACATTATGGGTTACATAAACAAATACATTATGGGTTACATAAACAAATACATTATGGGTTACATAAATACATTATGGGTTACATAAACAAATACATTATGGGTTACATAAACAAATACATTATGGGTTACATAAACAAATACATTATGGGTTACATAAACAAATACATTATGGGTTACATAAACAAATACATTATGGGTTACATAAACAAATACATTATGGGTTACATAAACAAATACATTATGGGTTACATAAACAAATACATTATGGGTTACATAAACAAATACATTATGGGTTACATAAACAAATACATTATGGGTTACATAAACAAATACATTATGGGTTACATAAACAAATACATTATGGGTTACATAAACAAATACATTATGGGTTACATAAACAAATACATTATGGGTTACATAAACAAATACATTATGGGTTACATAAACAAATACATTATGGGTTACATAAACAAATACATTATGGGTTACATAAACAAATACATTATGGGTTACATAAACAAATACATTATGGGTTACATAAACAAATACATTATGGGTTACATAAACAAATACATTATGGGTTACATAAACAAATACATTATGGGTTACATAAACAAAATCATTATGGGTTACATAAACAAATACATTATGGGTTACATAAACAAATACATTATGGGTTACATAAACAAATACATTATGGGTTACATAAACAAATACATTATGGGTTACATAAACAAATACATTATGGGTTACATAAACAAATACATTATGGGTTACATAAACAAATACATTATGGGTTACATAAACAAATACATTATGGGTTACATAAACAAATACATTATGGGTTACATAAACAAATACATTATGGGTTACATAAACAAATACATTATGGGTTACATAAATACATTGTGGGTTACATAAACAAATACATTATGGGTTACATAAACAAATACATTATGGGTTACATAAACAAATACATTATGGGTTACATAAACAAATACATTATGGGTTACATAAACAAATACATTATGGGTTACATAAACAAATACATTATGGGTTACATAAACAAATACATTATGGGTTACATAAACAAATACATTATGGGTTACATAAACAAATACATTATGGGTTACATAAACAAATACATTATGGGTTACATAAACAAATACATTATGGGTTACATAAACAAATACATTATGGGTTACATAAACAAATACATTATGGGTTACATAAACAAATACATTATGGGTTACATAAACAAATACATTATGGGTTACATAAACAAATACATTATGGGTTACATAAACAAATACATTATGGGTTACATAAACAAATACATTATGGGTTACATAAATACATTGTGGGTTACATAAACAAATACATTATGGGTTACATAAACAAATACATTATGGGTTACATAAACAAATACATTATGGGTTACATAAACAAATACATTATGGGTTACATAAACAAATACATTATGGGTTACATAAATACATTGTGGGTTACATAAACAAATACATTATGGGTTACATAAACAAATACATTATGGGTTACATAAACAAATACATTATGGGTTACATAAATACATTGTGGGTTACATAAACAAATACATTATGGGTTACATAAACAAATACATTATGGGTTACATAAACAAATACATTATGGGTTACATAAACAAATACATTATGGGTTACATAAATACATTGTGGGTTACATAAACAAATACATTATGGGTTACATAAACAAATACATTATGGGTTACATAAACAAATACATTATGGGTTACATAAACAAATACATTATGGGTTACATAAACAAATACATTATGGGTTACATAAACAAATACATTATGGGTTACATAAACAAATACATTATGGGTTACATAAATACATTGTGGGTTACATAAACAAATACATTATGGGTTACATAAACAAATACATTATGGGTTACATAAACAAATACATTATGGGTTACATAAACAAATACATTATGGGTTACATAAACAAATACATTATGGGTTACATAAACAAATACATTATGGGTTACATAAACAAATACATTATGGGTTACATAAACAAATACATTATGGGTTACATAAACAAATACATTATGGGTTACATAAACAAATACATTATGGGTTACATAAATACATTGTGGGTTACATAAACAAATACATTATGGGTTACATAAACAAATACATTATGGGTTACATAAACAAATACATTATGGGTTACATAAACAAATACATTATGGGTTACATAAACAAATACATTATGGGTTACATAAACAAATACATTATGGGTTACATAAACAAATACATTATGGGTTACATAAACAAATACATTATGGGTTACATAAACAAATACATTATGGGTTACATAAACAAATACATTATGGGTTACATAAACAAATACATTATGGGTTACATAAACAAATACATTATGGGTTACATAAACAAATACATTATGGGTTACATAAACAAATACATTATGGGTTACATAAACAAATACATTATGGGTTACATAAACAAATACATTATGGGTTACATAAACAAATACATTATGGGTTACATAAACAAATACATTATGGGTTACATAAACAAATACATTATGGGTTACATAAACAAATACATTATGGGTTACATAAACAAATACATTATGGGTTACATAAACAAATACATTATGGGTTACATAAATACATTGTGGGTTACATAAACAAATACATTATGGGTTACATAAACAAATACATTATGGGTTACATAAACAAATACATTATGGGTTACATAAACAAATACATTATGGGTTACATAAACAAATACATTATGGGTTACATAAACAAATACATTATGGGTTACATAAACAAATACATTATGGGTTACATAAACAAATACATTATGGGTTACATAAACAAATACATTATGGGTTACATAAACAAATACATTATGGGTTACATAAACAAATACATTATGGGTTACATAAACAAATACATTATGGGTTACATAAACAAATACATTATGGGTTACATAAACAAAATCATTATGGGTTACATAAACAAATACATTATGGGTTACATAAACAAATACATTATGGGTTACATAAACAAATACATTATGGGTTACATAAACAAATACATTATGGGTTACATAAACAAATACATTATGGGTTACATAAACAAATACATTATGGGTTACATAAACAAATACATTATGGGTTACATAAACAAATACATTATGGGTTACATAAACAAATACATTATGGGTTACATAAACAAATACATTATGGGTTACATAAATACATTGTGGGTTACATAAACAAATACATTATGGGTTACATAAACAAATACATTATGGGTTACATAAACAAATACATTATGGGTTACATAAACAAATACATTATGGGTTACATAAACAAATACATTATGGGTTACATAAACAAATACATTATGGGTTACATAAACAAATACATTATGGGTTACATAAACAAATACATTATGGGTTACATAAACAAATACATTATGGGTTACATAAACAAATACATTATGGGTTACATAAACAAATACATTATGGGTTACATAAACAAATACATTATGGGTTACATAAACAAATACATTATGGGTTACATAAACAAATACATTATGGGTTACATAAACAAATACATTATGGGTTACATAAATACATTGTGGGTTACATAAACAAATACATTATGGGTTACATAAACAAATACATTATGGGTTACATAAACAAATACATTATGGGTTACATAAACAAATACATTATGGGTTACATAAACAAATACATTATGGGTTACATAAACAAATACATTATGGGTTACATAAACAAATACATTATGGGTTACATAAACAAATACATTATGGGTTACATAAACAAATACATTATGGGTTACATAAACAAATACATTATGGGTTACATAAACAAATACATTATGGGTTACATAAACAAATACATTATGGGTTACATAAACAAATACATTATGGGTTACATAAACAAATACATTATGGGTTACATAAATACATTGTGGGTTACATAAACAAATACATTATGGGTTACATAAACAAATACATTATGGGTTACATAAACAAATACATTATGGGTTACATAAACAAATACATTATGGGTTACATAAACAAATACATTATGGGTTACATAAACAAATACATTATGGGTTACATAAACAAATACATTATGGGTTACATAAACAAATACATTATGGGTTACATAAACAAATACATTATGGGTTACATAAACAAATACATTATGGGTTACATAAACAAATACATTATGGGTTACATAAACAAAATCATTATGGGTTACATAAACAAATACATTATGGGTTACATAAACAAATACATTATGGGTTACATAAACAAATACATTATGGGTTACATAAACAAATACATTATGGGTTACATAAACAAATACATTATGGGTTACATAAACAAATACATTATGGGTTACATAAACAAATACATTATGGGTTACATAAACAAATACATTATGGGTTACATAAACAAATACATTATGGGTTACATAAACAAATACATTATGGGTTACATAAACAAATACATTATGGGTTACATAAACAAATACATTATGGGTTACATAAACAAATACATTATGGGTTACATAAATACATTGTGGGTTACATAAATACATTACGGGTTACATAAATACCTTGTGTTTTACATAAATACATTATGGGTTACATTAATACATTATGGGTTACATAAATACATTGTGTGTTACATAAATACATTATGGGTTACATTAATACATTATGGGTTACATAAATACATTATGGGTTACATAAATACATTATGGGTTACATAAATACATTATGGGTTACATAAATACATTATGGGTTACATAAATACATTATGGGTTACATTATTACTTACATAAATACAATAAAGGTTACAAAAATACATTATGGGTTACATAAATAAATACAATATGGGTTACATAAATACATTATGGGTTACATAAATACAATATGGGTTATAGACAGGGCCGTAGCTAGAGAAAATGGCGCCAGGGGCGAGCTGCAATTTTGGCGCCCCCTAATACAATAATATGGACCAAATTTGGCGCCCCTATACCCTATCTCGCGCTCGGCGCCCGGGGCGGCCGCCCCGGCCGCCCAGCCTTAGCTACGGTCCTGGTTATAGACTTATTATTATTATTATGGAACATTATAGACTTATTATTATCATGGAACATTATAGACTTATTATTATTATTATGGAACATTATAGACTTATTATTATTATGGAACATTATAGACTTATTATTATTATTATGGAACATTATAGACTTATTATTATTATTATGGAACATTATAGACTTATTATTATTATGGAACATTATAGACTTATTATTATTATGGAACATTATAGACTTATTATTATTATTATTATGGAACATTATAGACTTATTATTATTATGGAACATTATAGACTTATTATTATTATGGAACATTATAGACTTATTATTTTTATTATGGAACGTTATAGACTTATTATTATTATGGAACATTATAAACTTATTATTATTATGGAACATTATAGACTTATTATTTTTATTATGGAACGTTATAGACTTATTATTATTATGGAACATTATAGACTTATTATTATTATTATTATGGAACATTATAGACTTATTATTATTATGGAACATTATAAACTTATTATTATGGAACATTATAAACTTATTATTATTATGGAACATTATAGACTTATTATTATTATGGAACATTATAGACTTATTATTATTATGGAACATTATAGACTTATTATTATTATGGAACATTATAAACTTATTATTATTATGGAACATTATAGACTTATTATTATTATGGAACATTATAAACTTATTATTATTATGGAACATTATAGACTTATTATTTTTATTATGGAACGTTATAGACTTATTATTATTATGGAACATTATAGACTTATTATTATTATGGAACATTATAGACTTATTATTATTATGGAACATTATAGACTTATTATTATTATGGAACATTATAGACTTATTATTATTATGGAACATTATAAACTTATTATTATTATGGAACGTTATAGACATTATTATTATCACGGAACATTATAGACTTATTATTATTATAATTTTTTAAATTTAAATAAAAAATATCTTAAGACATTTAAATATCCAGTTAGAGAATACAAATAGAACATTGAATGGATAAATGTTAGATCTGTAGCAGAAATTGGTAGCCAAAGGCTTGGAAACTTCTAAGGTGTTTCAATGGCTATTGAAAAATTACCAAAATGATTATAAAAAATTATAAAGAATTCCAATTGCAAAATTGTGTAAATAGACTATAAGTACTTAAATATACCTAAACTTTCGTTTAGAAACATTATTAAGATTTAATTATGTTACAATAACGACATAAATATTGGACCGAGCGAGTATTATTTTATAGATCAATCCAATTCTAATAGTGGCGAGAAAGGTTTTACAGCTGTTGAGAAAAATACTACACATCGATCTTAGCCAATCGATGAAAAATATTATTCTTCAATTTTAATATTATTTTATACAAAGAAAGGTTTTTCAATTGATGTATTTCCAAAATTATCATCGCTTTAGAACACACTAAATATAATGTAATATTCTTAGAAAGGTTAATTCTGGAAAAAAGAGTCCAATTATGTGTCACTAAAAGATATGGTATAAATTTTTTAAAATGGTTGTATTTATTAATTTTTAGATCCCTTTTAAATTGAAAATTGACGAAGAATTTCTGTACAACGTGTTGTATCTAATCAATTTTAACATAAAAGCCACCTTTCCTTGACCGGTTGGTTAATAAATTTATAAAAATAATATAATGTAATGTAATGTAATATTATATTATTATTATTACACGTTATTATATAATATCAAGAATGTATTTATTTATACCTAGGGAGAATGTCTATGTCGAGACGGTTTTTAGCCTTTCTCTCAATCCACCCGTTGGTCCCCCCAGTACGCTCCTCCGCTTAAAATAAAACGTATCCGGGTATTTCATTGGCTGGTTAAAATTTACGTCACCTAACGCGAAGGAAATCAAACGCCGGTGACGTTTTGTCTTTCCCCCCGCGCGAGACGGGGGAAAGGCGTTCAACGTGCCCGGCGATTGTCGCGACATACTCATTCTTCCTAAATATAAATAAATACATTCTTGATAATATATACAACGTATAAAATACGGAAAGTATGGGAAGCTAGGTAATTCAAGGTGTTTCCAACGATAGTTTAAACGAGAGTAAAATTCACTTCATCGCTTCAATTGCACTTCCGCGATTGAAATATTATTTCAGTTACGCCAAGATTTCGTAACGACCGCGTTCATTAAAGGCTTCGAACTAATTGAGGCGTGTGTTTCCTAAACATCCATTTCCCCTTTTCGCAGTACGAGGAAGTGTCGGAAAAATACCATCCGAGAGAGACAGTTGAAATGCAGAGTACGGATAATACACCTGAACGCAATATCATTAAATATTAACACTTCTAAAGCTGTTCACACAATTGCGAAAATACCGAGATTAAGCCCCAAAGGCTTACTGCTTTCGGAAACGACTATGAAAGCGTTGCTGAAACCTTGACTTTCATTACAGTACCTATTTTACATATTTTGATAATCTGAATAAGGAGTAGTCACGCGAATTACAAATCACAATTCCAAAATTTCACCCACATTACCGTAACTTTACTTAACGCCAAATGTTTGATACATTTAATCAAAATTAATATTTGTTACATAATCCCGTAAATATTGAAAAATTTTATTAATTGTTTTATTTTCCTTAGTTCTTACCATAGACTAGTAAAGCATTATAAGTAGCTTTATTAGTCTATGGTTCTTACTTCCTATGACGCCAGCCAGTAGGTCGATTTTTCACATAACTGAGGTAAGCTACGTGATCAAAGTATTTTTGGCAATATATCAATATTATAAGTGTAATATTAACACATACAAGAAGGTATCGTAATTTCACTGTATACAATGATTTGTTTAAAAATGTGTGCATTAATAAGTAATATTTTACTCATAACTACATAATTAACCGAACAACTAGTTTTGCATATAAGTGTTTTATATTTCTACCTTGATAATCTGAACACCCCAGTTCTAAATGTTCAACTAATATTAAACACTAATGTCCTGTTCTCTTAAAGGGAGTATAACCCCTCTTGTTTGGTAGGGTGCGCTTAGACTGTACCGAGTAGCTTCCACAAGCGTTCCTAGCGAGGGATGGCAAGGAGTTAGTTTAGTTAGGGTGTATACACTTTTTGGGAATTTGGGGGTAAAACCCGATCAAACTAACTTCTTGCCGCCCCTCGCTAGGAAGGCTTGTGGAAGATACTCGGTACAGTCTAAGTGCACCCTACCAATTTTACCAAACAAAAGGGGTTATACTCCCTTTAATCGAGTTAACCACGAATTGCCTGTAAACATGACAAACCATTAATTTTGAATTACATTTCAGTTAAATTACTACTTAGAGCCATTTTCAGAATGACCACGCATTTTTGAGTGGACTTTGCACTACTTCATTAGGCCTAATAGGCTCTCCTTGCATCGTCGCCATAAGTGAGCGCGTGCAAGGCATCCGTGCGCGTGATAATTGTTCCTTATGTTGAGTATTTTTCTCCCTATGACGACAATTCTACGTCACTCTAGATATAGCTATCAGTAATTATTTCCCAAACTTTTGAAACATTATTATAGCCGTAAATCAGTATGTCTATTTAGTATTAAACATATTGCTGCTGTTATGACTACCAGCCGTCTCAGAACGGAAGATAAAACACCCCAGAAAAACCGAAATTTTTGAGAACACGATTACACCGTATACGCGACTCTTTGAAGTCAACTGTCTCGCCCTGGGTTTTTCTTCGCCAAAAATTTCCCCTCATTTTTCTTTTTTCAAAAAGTGGTAGACAAAATTCATAAACAAGAGGGCTTTATGAAAAAAGAGAACACTTTAATAAGCCTATAAGTTTTATTAGATTAGAAACAGAAAAACAACATATTGGAAATATGCAAATGTTATGCGAGGGAGTAAAATTGCAAAGCGTTTGATAACACGCCTTACGACTTGATTTTAACGTAACTAGCGCCTACTACACTAGCTCTTATTAAACCTGGTGGTAGATATGCGAAATTAGATGATCCACTATAAATATGATATTTTATACTGCCTTTAAGCACCGGACGTTATAAACGGGAAAATTCAAATATACCCAGAACTTCGACAAAGTTTTTCAATGCTGTTAAAAGTCGAATGGAATTTGCTTGTATCAGAAGTATATCCCTTAGAGATAAGTATGCATCTTCCTACACTGTTAATTTCATTCGATTAAAACGTATGCTTTCGGAGACTCACGCTGCATTTTACCCAAATACATTTCGAAAGAAAAATTAATGCAGATGAAATATGTTAAATTATCGGTTTTATAAGTATCAGAAAACTTCCCAAACAGTGTAGTTTTAACATATTATATAGTTTGCTGTTTGGCCGGAAAAATCGGTACTAGTGAAAATGTTGTACTTGGTAATTTCATTTTACCATCCTAGCTGGGACAGTAATCTGGTGAACAAGTGTATTAGAGACTTCTGAGTGTACTCATTTCTACGAATGCAGTTGCTCAAGAACATGTTGTAATTGGTAATTTCATTTTACCATCCTAGCTTGGACACTAGTCTGGTAAAGAAGTGTATTAGCTACTTCTGAGTGTTTTCATTTCTATGAGTATACAGGTGGTTAAGAACCTGTTGTACTTGGTAATTTCATTTTACCATCCTAGCTGGAGAACTAATTCTGGTAAAGAAGTGTATTAGATACTTCTGAGTGTAGTATCATTTCTATGAGTACAGATGGTTAAAAACCTGTTGTACTTGGTAATTTCATTGTACCATCCTAGCTGGGACACTAATCTGGTAAAGAAGTGTATTAGATACTTCCGAGTGTACTTATTTCTATGATTACAAGTGGTTAATAACCTTTGTAACTGGTAATTTCATTTTACCATCCTAGCTGGGACACTAATATGGCAAAGAAGTGTATTAGATACTTCCGAGTGTACTCATTTCTATGAGTACAGGTGGCTTAGAACCTTTGTAACTGGTAATTTCATTTTACCAGATTAGATGAGATACCTCGCCCCTATAAACGTCTGTTAAAATTAAGCTTTCTCTACGAAATATCTTATACACTTTCTCGTGACATGTTAATAAATTAACGTAGTTTTAAAACCCACGTCCAATTTAATTAGGTCTTCCATTAATGACCAGCCGTTACGTATTTACGATTAAGGAACCCGATTCGACGCGAAAAAAAATGCAATCGTCGGCAAATATTCGGAATCCTTTAATACGTAGAAAATCCGGATAAAATTCCGCTTTTCGAACGTCAATTCATTTCCGACTGTCGATAGGAGCAAATTCTGTCGTTCACGTGCGGATGGAAAGAGGTTTTCCTACTGCGTTGGCAGTGAGTCAACGCGCCCGAGGCCAGCGGTCTCTTCGAAAACCGGCACCTCGGCTGGCCTGGCCCCCTCCATCCAGTCTACACCCTTCCGCGGCACACGAAACGGACTTCCTTTCCCCTTTCCCCCCACCAATAATATACCTTAATATATAATACATACGCGCGGGAGTTTATATAAAGGAATTCAACCATTCGGAAACAACTCTCTTTTCAAAGTCGCGTTTAATCCTTTCCCATCGAATCAGTGTCTCTCTCGCGTTGAGGACGAAACGCAATCTCTCTGGGTGCGAAACGCGTTTCTCCAAAATCGCGATCAGTATTCTCACCATTTAGTATTATTTGTTTATTTTAATATAAACTGTTTGAAATTATGAAATTATTACCATTAACTATGACAGCGAAGATGGTTGTGAACATGTCTTTGGCGTGTTTTGTGGTGATATTCATCGTCGCAACGTCCAAGACTGTCTCCGCTGATAGGTCACAGATTCAAGCCATGGTGAGTACAGATTCTTTTATCCACATTCCGAGTAATACTGGAAATTAAATGTCCCTGGATATTGTTTTCAAGAAATGCTGGGTCCTCACGGTCTTTCTGACACGATTAAATGTTGTTTTAAAAGTCGATTCGTTTAAAGGAACCACTAAAATTAAATTAAAATTCATTTTTATATTTTAATATATGTAATATCTTCTCTTATATATTATTATATGTGTATTATAATATATAGCAATATTATATCACTTATATCATTATATATCAATAAAATACATATTTTAATATGTATTCATCAATATTAATATTAACTTTAAAATAATCTATGAATAACATGGATAATTTTAACATCATTTGATTTTAATTTCAATTGGGGAAAATTAAGAAATAATAAAATTCTATTGTTAAGGTCCTTTCAAAAAAGTCTATATAACTCTATAACTATTTCTATAAAACATTTCTACGTTTTTGTCAATGACTCAAGAAAAATGAGAATAATAATAATAAAAATAATAATCAGCTAGGCTAATACCCAAGGCACCAGCTTAGACCTAAGTCATCAAGCGACTTTTAAAGCCATTAATACCTCTAGTATATAGTAATTAGGGTAAATTTATAGAAACATTTTGTAAAAGTGGGTTTCTTTAAAGAAAATTCCTTTGCTATTAAAAATCTTAATTTTCAATGGTCTTAAAATTATGTTTATAATTTATATTAAAAGTTTAAAACAATAAATTTATAGGAAAAAATTAGAAAAGGCTTAACTGCTTCCAAGAAATTAATTTTTAAAGTCCTCCAATTCTAACATAATAAAATCAACGTGATTTCCTTGATTCTATAAAAGATTGTCATTGAGGAAAGACGATGTCAATTGGCCAGGTTTCCGAACGCATTAGTTAATCGTTTATTTCTACTGTCACTTCGCAACATAATAACAAAGTGTTGTTAGCTCCGATTTGGTTATTGGAAGAAACCAAACCAGATATAAATTCGTCATGAAAATCGTCTAATCTTGGATCCTTGGCTAAATCCCAACGTCCTTAATTCATTTTTAGTCGGTGAATGCAAAAGGACTAAACATTTCATTTGTCTAAGGGCTGGTTTTCACCGGGGCAAAAATGTCACGACCGCGAACGTTGGAGCAAAAAATCACCGTTAGGCCTAATACAATAGTTTTTGCATCGACGCTCGCCGTCGTAGCTTTTTTTTCTTCGTGAAAAACGGTCTTAACTTCTATGGCCACTTCTGTTTCATTAAACTGTAGTTTTGTCACGACGAATTAAAACGTTGAAACATTCACCCGATTTTCAATGGTCAACTAATTAGTTCAACACAAATTTAATCAAATATTGATTTGCACATTAAAGGCAATTTTTAAGTAGTTGATTTTGGGTTAATACTTGTTGAACCAAATTGCAAAATTATAAATGAGATGTTGATGTCCCAAGCAATTCAATTTCTATTCACATGATAAAACGTGAGTAGACTGAAAAGTGTAGAGGAATTTATATCACTTATCGAGAAATCATAACTGTTACTAGGAATGGTTGGATCTAGCATAGGACGTAAATATGTTTGGTCAATATAATTTGAATCAAGAACTCATAGCTATCGGAATTATTAGATCTAGTATACTAGACAACTGTTTTCGCAAAAATATTAATTTGAATCTAGAAATAATAACTGTTACTAGGAATTATTAGATCTTACTAAATCAAGTTGTCATAAAGAGTTATATAACAAAAATAGGCCTTACATTTAAGTAAATCAAGTTGAGAAACAATTCAAAACAAAAAAGTTCAACTTCCAGAATAGGCCTTACATTTAGGTAAATCAAGTTGACAAACAATTCATAACTAAAAAGTTCGACTTCCAGAATAGGCCTTACATTTAGGTAAATCAAGTGAGCATAAATAATTCTATAAAGCAGTTGAGTTTTCTGTAGAATCTTTGAAAACGGTTTCTCTATACAGGAAAAACCTAAGGGGAAAAACCCTTAAAAACTAACTTTCACTATCCGCCCTGACTACAAATCGGATGCTAATGAGTTAGTGCGCTTCACGATAGAAGTAAAACTTCAAACGTTTTTTTGTCTGAATAAATATTTGTAAGTCCCTTTATTTCTGTAGTGCCTAGTGTTCTACAAAACAGATTCTGGGAATTTTTAACTCGCTCAAAAACCGCTGTACGTTGAACTTTCTTATGACACAACGCGATTAGTAATAGTCGTAAACTTTAGACCGGTAGTGGTTTTTCTTTGGGCGCGCCTTGATTAGGCAATTTAAACACCCCTTTTTTACACTTTCAATCGAATTTTCACCATGAAAATTCCGATTAACCTTCGATTCAAGGCCACGAAATTTAATACTCAGTTGCAACCTTAGAAAGGGAAATCTCTAATTGAGAAATCGGTTTTAAATAACACGTTACTTCTAGCGAACTCGAAACCAATAAAACATTTATATCTAGATAGTCCTTTGAAATATTTTGTTTAATATAAAAGAGATTTGTATAAATATTTTTTCGAAATAAATAATAAGCTTCTTCTTGTATTGATTCATATTAAAAAGAAGTTTTTTTCACATCATCAAAGTAGATTACTTTGAATAATATAGTTCTTTATCGAAATTTAATAAGCTTCTTCGTTTGACTAAGATTAAAGTGTAGTATCTATTTTCCGCCAACGAACTAAAATCACCCTACAACAGTAACAGATATAAAATGACAATCAGAAGCTTCAAACTATAGCCCAGTTAAAAATTCTGCAAAATAAGTGAGAAATCTGCCCAAATTCAACTAAGAAATGTAACCCCTTTTTCAGTGGTGGCAACCGAGTATATAAAACTAGTGGCTCTTAGTAGTAAAAACCCCCACACTGTTTCAAACGTACCCATGATTTCTTGGGAGTCAAGATATTCTAAAAACAACCTTTGTCTGTTAATTTCCCCTTCCCCTGACCTCAAAAATGTGAAATCTGTGGGCTTGTTGTTTCCGGCGCGTTTTCTTCAAAATGGGGGAAAAGGAGTGAAGCTATTTTCCGAGAATTTCCGAGCGACTCATATCTGTGGGATATGTAATAAACTGGACGACCTCGATTTAGCTTTTTTAAGTCTGGTGCATCAAAGATAATGCAGGAGCTATATTATGATAAAATGACAAATTTAATAAATTTTGTTTTTTTGGTTGGCACCGTTGACAAAGATAGAGCAGCCCTTGGATATCTGCAAACTAACTCCCAGGGTATATAGAGAGATATATAATCCATTAATTAAATGAATAATTAGGACCTGTACTAATCCATTAATTAAATTAAGAATTAGGACCTGTACTAATCTATTAATTAAAGTGTAATATTAAATTAATTAAATTCAGAATTAAGGTAATATTAAATTAATTAAATCCAGAATTAAGGTAAAATTAAATTAAATAAATTCAGAATTAAAATAATATTAAATTAATTAAATCCAGAATTAAGGTAAAATTAAATTAAATAAATTCAGAATTAAAATAATATTAAATTAATGAAATTCAGAATCAAGGTAATATTAAATTAATTAAATTCAGAATTCAGGTAATATTAAATTAATTAAATTCAGAACTAAGGTAATATTAAAGTAAAGAAATTAATATTAAAATATTATTATGTGCTTTTCTCGCAAAATATTCAGTTTCAGATGACTGAAGTGCCGGACTATCTTTAGCCTTAGGGTAACTTGCTTTACATTTCGTCTGGAGAGACACGAGTGTATGATAGCAAGCGGGAATCCATACCTCTATGTTTATCTTTTGTAAACATGACCCGTTATTGTCTGAGCGACGGAAGTTTGACAATAATGTGTTTCCCGTAAGCCTATATATCAACTATCGCGTCGTATGTATAAAGAGTGTACGTTAAACGAAGCGCTGGGTAGACTGCTCTGAACCTATTATTAACGTGAACTAGATATCTTTTGCCTTATTCCTCTCAATGTCATTTGATATTTCAATGAAAAAAATTCCAGTAATAATTTGTTATTGACAAGTTCACAAATTTAAAAATTTTGATCCGGGTGTATATTTATATAAATATATACTACTACATAGATTTTTTATTTTATTTTTTTACAAATTTAGTAGCAGTCTTTTATGAAAAAAATATTAATTTTGTTGACAATTTGAAAAGATTTATATGCCCGGCAGCGTGGCATATTTTGAAGAAAAAAAATTATAATACCAAAGCCAGAAAATAATCGATTTCTGATAAATAAAATCGTACGTTTGGTAAATTTTATTATTTTTATGGATTATTGATGTGTCGAAGTTACATATATGACCAATCTAAAATTTTAATACAGCTAAAATGATGTTAAGACTATTAAAAAAATCGATATTAAAAGCAATTTTAATGGATGCAATTTTTTCCGAAATGTTTGCTATAATTATCGTAGGTCTGGCAACGTTGATGCCAAGATAAATTAAGCTAAATAATTTCTGAAATTTAAAATACTATAATACGTCTCGATGACGTCATAATTATTTCCATATTTGCAAATTTTTTCTATTTAGTAAAGATACATTTTAAAACTACCTTGAATTAACCAAAATTATTAGTTTTAACTTTTTTACAATTTTATTTAATTAACCAAAATTATTAGTTTTAACTTTTTTACAATTTTATTTAATTAACCAAAATTATTAGTTTTAATTTTGTTTTACAATTTTGTAATTTAAATTATTAAAGTTAACTTAAATTATTAAAATGATAAGTAATGACGTAAATTATTCTAACGATTGACGAAACATCTAATGTAAATTCAATGTCAATAATTAATTTTATAAATTTGTCATTAGAACATCTCGATTCTCGGGAAATGATCCTTGTCAAATATTTTTTTAATGTTATTAATTGTCTTGGTATATTGAATTTGACGTGAAGTCAAGAATTAATTTGATCTATTTAATATATCTCAAAGAATCATGAAAACATCTGAATTCTTGATAAATTAAATTTACCATTTAAAATGAAAATGATTTCTGGGGAATAAATTGGTAAATAATATTTAAAACTGGACGAGAAATAGGTCTTTTCCGGTTTAATAATAAACTTAATTCAATTTGCTTTCTCAAAATTTCTTTATTTTAATCGTACCAAATCTGTTATTAAAACGTTTACAGTGATTAAGAAAGCTATCCTCGAAGAAAGCTATTTCGTTGTTATAAAATTAGCAGACATATTTCGTGAATGTTTTTCGTAAAAAAGATTGGAAATAATAACATAAAAAACACAGTGTTTCGATGCAGAGCTTTTCCCAGAAGGAAGTCTGCACTCTTGGCTTGTTGCCCATTACGTTAGAGAAACTCCTGTCATTTTTGGCCTTTTGAAATAACACTAATAATAACACTTACACCACAAACTCCAAAAATATGCAAATTAGTTACTGAAAGGTTCGTTACATTTTTTAAACCAGTTAAGAAATCTTTGACAACAGCTTTAGACCATTTATATTAATATTAATATCAATCATTTCTGTTAATAAAGGTATTTAACGTGAATATTATCATTTAGTTCTTTTTTAATTGTGTAACTCTTTTTCATTTATTTTATTTAAAACTTAATTAATGGTTTATATATATTAATACACAAACGGATATGTAGCAAAATTATCCGATTGAAGTATTTGAATCCAAGCCTCGGTCACATTAATAATTTGGTTCCGTTGCTTCTCACTCGATGAAATTCAATAGCTATTAGTTTTAACTCTCACGAAAATTTACAACTTACAAACCAAAATGACGACATAGTAGAAATATCTCATCACCTCTATCGACCCACGAACAAATTAGTCATATTAGAGTTCTCAACACCGGAATACTTCATCGACATTTTTCATTGAATATTCCGGAAAATGTATGAATTAATAAATACGAGGGAAACTCTTACGACCGACCGTCAATTTCATCACTGCAACCGTGTTCGAGGATAATATTTTTTTGGTAAAAAATCTCTCTCGAGGGAAAATTCTACTTACGTGGTTATTTACTTTTGTACATAGAGAAGGTTTGGCCCGATTTTTCACGAACCAGGGCGGCTCTTTATTATCTTTTTTTTCTGACAATTACGCAACACTGGTTGACTGATCCATATAAAATTTAACTAAATAAATGTATTATGTCAAGCCCGAATAAACCAAATTCTTAAAACCAAAGAATAATGAAAGTTGCCAAGTCCTACAGCAATAGCTTTAAAGTCTTTGCTTGGATTTTATAGAGTGGTCTATTTTACTCGTGAGAAACATGTTCCTTCATAGGCTGTTGCGGTTTTAGCAAAAATACGTTTCTAAAGAAACCAATGTTGGTCGCAAAATACGCCATTCTAGTGCCATTATTAAAATTATTTAATTGTAAAAATGTTTTAAACAAATATGAAATATCCCTAGACAATAGATATACACTTCTCACTTATATATATTATATACTTATGATAAAAGGGATGACTACGCGTTTAAAAGCAATAACGAGAGTTACGTGGTTTTTGTTTTAAGGAGTGATTTAAATTTTCGGGTGAATTGTCATAAATGTGGCGAAAACCTCGTATTTTTATCACAAATATTTCTGAAGATATAAATATTTTCCTTCCAAATATTTCAAAGTAGCCCCCAAATCGTAGGGGTTTTATGGTATCAGTAGTATTTTGCTCCCACCAACAATTTCATCTGAAAAAATTCCAAGAACATTACTCGATCGGGACTATCCCGATATTTTATAGTACAAGTAGATTATTTTATTTAATGTGTGTGACTCAATGAAAAACTCATCGAATCTGTTAATTCGTACTTGGATATTCTATTTAAACACTTCCTGTGAGTAATACGATGACTTTTTATATAACACTTACCCGATAAGTGTCCATATCGATAACAAATTATCGGAACTGAGCGTTGAATCATCGTTTTAATGGCTTCCGACTTCAACAATGCGCTACCTTAGAGCAAGAGTCAAGCAAGTCTGAAAACCCCTATTTGAGAAAAACCAGTTTAAAGTTCGAAATCTAGCATAATAACAATGATAATCTAATAATGAAAATTGATAAAAATAGAGTGAAAATATATATTGAAAATTTTGTACTGAGTCACCTTAATTTAAAAACACACAAGGATTCTTATTTTGAATTTCTTTCAATAGTCACGTATCTCGACTTACTTGACTTTTGCTCTCAAGTAGCGAATAGCAAATTCATTCTCGATTACACGTTACAATAAAACTAAAAGAATACAACAACAAAAGAAGATACTAAGAATTTTTAACACGATAAAATACTGTGAAAATGGTGAAATCAAAAATGTATTTATTTATCCTTGGGTCCGATTTCAAGCGTGTCTACTAATTAATCTCACGTTCTAAGAGTAAGTTCCCTCCCCCGAAACAAAAGAAACCAGCCTGGTCTCTTATTGGTTCCCTACAACTCGGCTGTCCCATGGCAAAACCTTTTAACCAACACGAACGTAATTTTGAGATATTTTACTTTTTCAAAACCTAAGTTATAAGATTTTAACGTGGTTTTTAATGCGAAAATTATAAAATCCAAAACCACTTCTTAAGTCATAAATAGTTAAATATTCGTGACTTTCACCTGAAACTTTTACAGTACATGACTTAGTAATATTGATGCGTTAAAATCGAATTTTTCAAAAATTTGTTGGTTATAAGGTTTTGCCATGGGGCAGCCGAACTGACGTCTTTCAGCGCGATTGAACCAAACGCGGCTGACGTACCAGCAGAAAAACTAGACTATGAAGGCAGTGGTTTGTCTAAAAATATAATCATTCTCCGTAGGTAGAACGAAATGAATTCTTGCTGAAGTCTCGGGGTGGCCTTTAAAAATAAAAGTGACGAAACCCAGCCGAGAAAGAAAACGAGTTTTGGTGGCGTATTATCTCATTGAATGAGGAAAGTGTGCCGCTCTTGAACTCTTTACAGGAATGCAATTTACCCACTAAGAAGGTTTTTCTCTAATATTAAATTTAATACTTAAAAAAATTGTTTCTAGCTACGCGTAGAGGTACTACACGCGTCTGCAGTTTCACGTAGCAACATAAGTTTATCATTATATTTCGCGAAAGTGTGTCAGCTCGAAATTAACAGATTGAGCGCGACAAAATTCCTTTTCTGGTCCAATTCAGATCAGGGTGCGTGTTATTATAAGTTTATAACTACGTTTCAAATAAGTGTATCACTATCTTCAGCGTGTTGGTAGCGTGACGTAGATAATACGTCACCCATGCTTTTTCCAATTGGAACAAAAGCATACCAGCATGGCGGCCATAGCTGAGGATTCGGAATGACGTCATGATTCCAAGTCCCTGGGTACGTTCAGTAACGCGAATCTGGGAAAAATCGGTTTTTACTTGATGTTTGCTTGATGACCGCTCATCGTCATAGTGACGTAGGAAGTTACTGAACGGTGTTATTTTAGTCAGCGCTGTTTTTAAAGATGGCGGCTATAAATGTTAACACCGACGCGTTTGACGTCAAGTCATCAAAAAAACCTTCTCGCCGAGATGGTTTTTTTGATGAGCATCGGATGCCTATCGTGACGTCAAATCGGAAACGTGAAAAATCGTACAGTAACAAAATGTTGGCATCGATTACTCAGCGATGTTTTTGATGAGCGTTACTGAACGTACCCCTATTTCTAGAATATAAGTGCTTATCTTTTTGGGTATTACGTCAGTTCTACGCGAGGGGTAAGACAGTCCCGGATAATCTGTACACCGAGTTCGTGCATTTAGCACTGTTAAAGGTACGTATTTTCCAGAGTTCGCGAGTTCCATTTAGCACTGTCAAAGGTACGGCAGTGTACACCGAGTTCGCAAAGTGTCTTACCCCTCGGTTCTACGTCAATCCTAATGGGTATTTACTAGTGACTTCCTCACCCATAACAACCTATCTTATAACAATATGGCCACCATTTTGTCTAAATTTTACTTGAATACGTCCTATATAGCTATCAACAATTATGACTAGATGTCGCACTTAGGCAATTACTTATACGCTTATAGTATATCGTATTCCCGAAACAGACACGGTCTTTACAAGAACTTGTTAGGTCACCTTTTAAGTCTTGATTTTTCGCGAGTGGTAGGCCTTGCGTTATTTATAAGGAAACTGCATTTTTTATAGCTAATCACTCTTGACGTAAATCTGACGTCAAATAAGATGAGTTCTGATTTGTTTATGAATCATAAATTTGTGGTTTCCAATTCGTGTGACAGGATTTCATTCGATAAAGTCGATTATGAAATATTTAAATTTTCCTATTTAATATCAAGTCTAAATTTAGGCAAGGTGCAGCGATACGCCACTTCAGTAATACCGTATGCGCAGTGACTAACGCGCCATCTAGTATCATAAATTATCAATGTACTTTTTTACAAATTTTAATAAGAACTATCTTCAATCGGAAAAACTACCCTAATTGGTGCCTCAATAAATACTGAACGCAATTCATCATTTAAAAAACATCTAATTATATTTATAAATACCACTCTAATACTGATTTGCGATGTTAGGAATGTTGTTCAATTTTTCGAAATCTTATTTATAATTTTTTCTACCCAACCGTACAAAGATTATAATACACAGGTGTCCCACTTTACAACAAAATTTCGCTTTTACTAGATTCTGGTATAAACTCTTTTTCTAGGCAAATTGTTTTATTATTTTCC
This sequence comes from Leiobunum rupestre, assembly GCF_980474605.1. NCBI lineage: Eukaryota > Metazoa > Arthropoda > Arachnida > Opiliones > Sclerosomatidae > Leiobunum > Leiobunum rupestre. The sequence continues at coordinate 20,748,854 of NC_143386.1, forward strand.
TAAAATAACTGTGACGAAATCTACCCTTAAAACCTGGTCTGTTAAAGTGTGAACCCTAGGCAATAGGCCTTTCTATAAAATAACCAACGCTTGCTGAACTTGTTTTTATGTAGCTCATTCGTCACGAAATACGTAGAAGCTCAGTTCACTTTATGCTTAAAAACAGGGTGCCTCGTCTAATTTTCCCTTATGTCCCGGGCTTTTCGTAGTAAAACGTCATCGATACGTCACCCGTGACGCAGCAGCAACAACAAAACAATAAGGCCAATGTTACTTTATAGAAAGACCTATTGTCTATATTGCCTAGTCAATGGCGGATTAACCAATAGACTGAGTAGGCTTAAACCTAAGGGCCCACGATTTCCCAAAGATGTAAAGGGGGCCGAGACTAGGCTCGAGCATGGTCAAGAGGGCCCTAATAAAGCTCAAACTACGGCCCCGGGCGCTAGTAAATCCGCCAATATGCCTAGCCAGTAACGCGGCGCTGATAGAAGTCCAGATAATACGAAGGAGCTACGATTAATGGCATAGTGAGTGTAAGTTAGCTGTTGGCTCACGAGGCATGATTCATAGAGGTGGGCAAAACAGATATCGATTAACCATAAAAATTGATGTTAACTGTTTATTTATAGATATTATCCACGGATAGATCATAGAAAAAGATTTAACATGCAAAATATAATTTTATTTTTCGGATAATCGTCGGTTGTGGATAAAAGAAGATAAAGTGATTAATTCTTATCCAAACGCCGACCTCTAGGCCGCGTGACGGTCTTGCCACCACCCTCCTACGCATTGTAACCCGGCCACCTGAATTAAATTCATTAAAAGTCGCTAGATGACTCGCGCCTAGCTTATTATTATCATAAATAAACTTGAGCGCATTTTGAAAAGTGCCTAAGGCCTACGAACAAAATCACTTTGACGTCACCCCAACGTTTGTAGAAAGTTGTACAATTTCCTTTAGCTACGCCGTATAGTACGTACACAACAATTTATAATACGTAATTTGCGCTTTAAAAAGTAAGATGAATTCTGAGAGTCTTCTATTTGGGGGAGTAGGGTTGGGCGCGTGCGAGAATAGCACAAACCCACTTTCAAGCAAGGCCGCCTTCACGCTCGACCGGAAACAGCTCGCCTTAATTGGCCGCAGCTATAGAACCACCGCGACTCTTTTTACATCAACAAAGTTTATTTTATTTTTGTGGGCGCATTTTTTAGAATACACTTATGAAACAATCTTAACTGCCTCCAAACACAAGTGAATTCAAAATCGTTTCTCGCGCGTTTGCGTTTTATATCCTCACGTGATACCCAACGCTATGGATTGCTTCAAAAAGCTGGAAATATAGCGATATATCTTCCATTGTTGTACAGTTTTTGCTGTAACAAACCCTTTTAAAAAAACCTAAAATAAAAAACGGGCACTTTTATAAAACATTTTGCTTGGTACAAAATAAACAACTTTGTATAGAATATTTTTTAAATTTAATAATAGTTTTCATCATTTGTCTAAGATAAAAGCATAATATCTTAAATAGAGATGTTCATATAATATTTCGTTTTGTATAAAATAATAAAATTTGTATAAAATATTTTTATAATTTATTAAAAATCGGCTTCACGACTAAGATCAAAATGTAGAATCTTTTTGCGTCAACTTCGATTTGGTTTTTGAAATGAAATACTAAGGGTCTACACGGTGTTCATTTAAATTATAAAAATAGGATTCACATAATTTATGTAGACGAATCTCAAAAATTGCATTTTCAAACACATCGATATATAATCAATAACTACACAAACCAAAAGTAAAGTAAAAATATTACAGTTAATTTGAGAAATAACCGATAATTAATTTCGTTTAAGTAGTTAAAGTAAAAGTTAGAATTTATTTTTCGAGAACTTAGTAAATAAAATAATTATTTTCAACTTCCATTTTTGCCATAAATATTTAATAACAATGTTGCAATATTGTTTCAAGTAACAAATTTAAATAATTATTTTATCATTTTAATTTTTTTCCTATGCAAATAATAATTAATCATGTATCATTTCAAGGAAACGTTTTCCTTATTTATAATTTTAGTGGGGTAATAAATTATTTGTCAGCTGTAAATCAGTCGCTTACAAGTATAACTATACCTAACCCCTAATACCACAGTATCCATCTAGAATATAACGTTTAAATGTATTATGTTTTGTTATATTTATCTCTCTAAGAGATAAATTATATATTTCTAGTTATAAATATGTATTTCTCTAAGGTTCTATCTCTCTGAGGTTTATATATTGTTTTATATTTATTTATATGAAGTATAGATTATTTATTTAAAATTATATTAATATCTCCAAGGTATACAGGGTGTTTCAAAAGGGTATGCAAAAATTCGAAGGAGTTGTAGGGGATGAGTTGAGAAATATGCCTGTTTTTCCCCATTTTCCTACGATGAGTTCAAAGCCCCTAGAAGTAGGCTGCAACAAGCGCAAAACCAAACAGCAGGGAAATTCGAACATTAAGGTTTGGGTTCGTGTGATGATTAAAAAAAGACTTTGTAAACAAATCGAGGTAACCAACGTAAAAAGGTAAACTTAAACAGTATTTTAAGTCCCTGCTGCTTGGTTTTGTTTTATTTGCAGCCTACTTCCAGGGGCTAGTAGGCCACACTTTGAAGCTCTCTGGCGCTCTTTTAACTCATCGTAGGAAAATAAGAAAAAAACCGGCATACTTCTCAACTCACCGACTACAACTCCTTAAAATTTTTGCATAACCTTTTGAAACAACCTGTATATTATACATGCTTTGTTATATTTATCTCTCTAAAAGATAGATTATATATTTCTATAGTTATATTAATCTCTCAAGGTATATATTATATATTTTGTTATATTAATCTCTCAAGGTATATATTATATATTTTCTTATATTAATCTCTCAAGGTATATATTATATATTTTGTTATATTAATTTTTCTAAGAGTTAGATTATATACTTCTAAGTATATTTAACCCTTTAAGCGATAGATTATATATATTGTTTACAACTACATTTAGTTGTAATTATATATTATTTTTTTAAGTTATTTATTCAGAAGGACTAGTAGCTTTTAATTCTAATACGCGTTCGTCATAAAATAGATATTTTTCCTCGTTCGAAGAATCGAATCTTTGAGGCAAAAATGTGGTAATGATATGGGCGGCTAGCAAAATACCGGTATTTTTTGGGCTGAAAATTGCCAAGGTGATTCGCGGATCTGTGAGTATAATTCCACTGCGGCGATCATAGATATTATAGGGCCTAGTAATTTTTATTTAAGTGAAAGCACCCAGTAACTGAAATCCACGTGAACACCGTTAACCAATTATATGCAAATGTAATTTCACGAAGAAATGTGACAGTTTTGATTATACGTTAAGTTATTTACCGGTACTCTAAAAATTCTTAAATCATATGCATCGTCTTTGTTTTTATTACTTTTTATTTGAAAATTCGAAACTTATAAAATCATATTGTTTGTGCGGTCGGCTAGTTCCCGTTTCATAAAGAGTTTATGCAAACTTTGATATGGGATTATGTAAAGTCATTTTCGTTACACGTACTTCACACAATTTTTTTATTTTTTAACAAGGATCTGAAAATTTACTGATTTTTCACGTTAGCTTCTTTGAGTTATTATTTTTGGATTGGCTATATACCACTTCAGTGTTTATTGTAGTGCCATCCATGGAAGTTTAACGAAAGCTGCTCGTATTTAAAATGTACAGAAATTGTTAAAGGAAATAAAATATTGTGCGTTTCTTTTTTAATAGTAGATAGCGCTTGCTCAGACAATATTACTGAATTAGCAGAAAACTCGAAACAACTCCTTCTGCGTGGAGTTTGCAAGTTCTCTGCCCGCTGGTTAAAGGGGTTTTCCACCGAGTTGTTCAGTTTCCCCTTCCATAAACACTTGTTGACGATAGCGGTAATAGTGAGTGTAGGGAGCTAATGGCTCGTGTGGCATGAAGGACTTTCCACCACCCTCGAACGCGTTGTAACCGGGCCACCTGAATTAATTGCATTAAAAATCGCTAGATGACTTGGACCTAAGATGCTGCCTTGGGTATTAGCCTAGAAAAAATAAATAACATTGGTTTTAAATTGGACTAAAAATGTTGGATTTTTCTGTGTTTATTCAGTGGTGTAACCTTCAAATCCGAGACCACCAAAAATGCGGGGTGAAAATTTTAAAACAGCTGAATCTGTGAGACCTGCCCAAAAATTACTTCCCAGAAATGTTCGTGGAATAAATAAAATGAAGGCGGTATAAAGTTCCCATTTATGCTAACCATTGGCGTTTATACAATTAACATAATTAGAGTGAACAATCATCCTACAAGGTACAAGAAACATTGAATAAATGTTAAGATTTAAAATTGAAATTTTAAACTTTCATAGCGGTCGAAACACGGAAAAAAACAAGTTCTTGAAAAGCATACTTGATAATTTTATAATTGTATTGTTAATTGGTTATTGTACTTTTGAAATATACTCTGCTATGAAGTTTTCTATTGTTTTCTTAATCGCTTTTGGAATAATGACATTGAAGATTCAAGTACACCTGATCGTTAACAAGCGTACAATCCCTGACAATTAGTTATAAACGTTATTTGATCTTTGTAAATGCGAAGAATAATTCCTTAAATTTATGCTTCGACTTATAATAATCGTAATTCGAGATTAATTAATCTCGGAACAACCCTTGTATAATAAATACAATTATTTTATTGAGATTTTGTCTTGGAAGAAAACGTTTCGAAGGTTTTTCCACCAAGCTGGTTTGATTGCCATCTTGAATAGAGTTATTTTTTATTCGTTGAAGGTCGCGCTAGAGAACGGTCCAAACCCTAAAATATTTTATCATAATTGTAGAATTTCGTTTCGACGCGTAAATCTCACTATTAATTATAAGTTTATTTCTTGTAGTGAATTTTAATTATAATTTTTAAAATTTAGTATTCTGGTATCGAATACTTCTGTGATATCGCCATCCTATCTTTGAAAGTATCATACTTCAATTGCAAATATGAACAATACAAAATCTTTTGTTGCTTGCTAATTGCATAGTACTATAGATTATCTTAAAAAACATTACCACCTCTGAAAGATCGTCTGCTAAAACTAGCTATGACCTGAATTAATGGCTTTAAAAGTCGCTTGATGACTTAGGCCTAAAGCCGTGCCTTGGTATTAGCCTAGCTGATTATTATTATTATTAATATTATTATTTAACGTAACTATCCCCAATTGCCCTAGCAGAAATGTGAAACCTCTTGATCAATATGGAAGTTAATACTATCCTTTAATGGCACCATAGACGTAACACTAGAAGTGACTAGATTCCAGACAAGCTAATAGAAAATTATCTTTCTTATTGGCATACTGACTGCTTTTGGTTATTATAGTTAAAAAGAATGTTTTTATTCATGCTTGGTTAATGTTGAGGCGATTTTTAGCGTTGCTATACCTCATTGGTAAATAAATACCTACCAGTATGTAAACGACAACGTCACAATATTTGCATCAAAGTATAAAAAGTTATTATCGTCTTCGCTTTAAACATTTTGAGTATTTACAATACACTCTATTACTTACGCTATTACTTTTCTTAACAATATACAGTAATTCTCTAAAGAATGAACACTAAAGATGATATGAAATTAATAAAAACACGATAAAAGTAAATTTTCTACTTTCCGGTGGGTTGAGCATAACACTAGTGACATTGAAAAGAACGAATATTGTTCCCTACATTGACCATGTTCTCCTTTTTTCATTGGCAGATGTATTTACAAAAGTTCGGTTACATGAACGAAAGCAACGGGTTTTCCGCCTCAATGATCAGCGAGGAAGCCATGCAAGACGCTGTCAAAGACTTCCAGAGGTTCGCGGGAATCAACGCTACAGGTATGACAGATCTTTTACATCTCCACATTTTACGTTGTTGTTTAAGCCTTTGTTCTGATAAACTAGCTTAAACTGTAGTAATTTTAATTACTTTTTATAAACTAATTCTATTTAAGTATCCTAGTAACTAAAAAATAAAATAGCAGTCTTTTAAATTTAAGTTTACTTCTACATTTTCATTCAGTTAAAATAAAATAAGATCTGACACAAAGCTAGGGGTGTTTAAATCAGCCAATCTTGACCTAATATCTTTAGTTCGTAGCAGTATTCTGTCTTGCGCATCAACATCATGGGGGATGGTCCTTATTTGAAAACGTAAATGGTTTTAATGGAAAGGGGGATCAGAAAAGCCCTTTAACCAGTGGGGAAGATAACTTGAAAACTCAACTCCCTCAACTGACTCAAGCTAGGATCGAACCCGAGTCTTGTCACAGCGAGACGAGCGCGCTAACCCCACCTAACGTCAGTTATTTGAAATTAAAATCTCAAGGTTACGGCACTTCGTTATTCTGCCATAAACGAAGAAAGAGTCATTTTACGAAGTCGGCGAATATAATATCTCGGATAAATGATGAAATTAGAATTTTGGAAAAGGCAAATAATAGTAATTTCTCCGTTAGAAAACAATTAATGGCGAGTCCGTTCCATCATCATTGTACGATCAAAATGATCTTATAACAAAGGCGACCTTCAATTAAATTATTCATCATTTCATCGAAACCATTAACACCTTCACCGCCCATATGAAATTCAAAGACGAAAGAACCAAGAAGCCCTCAATGGGACTCGGTTCTTCTCAAAGACACTGAATTTAGTTTACCCTATTTATTTATTTATATCTGGCAGAATGGCCCTCCCTTCAGATGCCAATCAAATTGGCACGGTACCTTAGTGGTTCCCTAAAACGTATGTCTCTGGATTCTCGTGATGGGGTAAAACTAGACCATGGTGACCGCGCATCGTCACAACATAGTCATTATCCCCAAGCATAAATATCTCTACCCGCGAGTCCCTCTAAAGTTTTCATATTCCGTGTCTGCACGAATGACATTAGAAGAATTCCAAACTTCCTTTGAGTTATGAAAACACTCCGGAAACTACGAAATACATTTGTAAAAAAGAGCCCTAATTACTTCGTGAAATAATCAACTAAAAACTGAACGTGACAATCATCATGTTTCGAAATATTTGTTTGTCTCCAACACTCTAATTTTAAAATGTGTGACACTGGAATTTCAGTGTGTCTCCCCCAAATTTGGCTTTTAAATTTTAATCCAGCAAGATGGAGCCCCACTTTGGTTAAATCTGCAAATTTAATGCAAGAGGTGGCTCTATTGTAGAGCCTTTATGGTACGATAGATGTCGTTATCTACAGCTTCCTAAATTAAAAGGGATAATATAGCTAAAACCTAAACAAATTTGAAGAAAATTAAAAACTTACTAATAACTCGTACCGATAGGTCTTCAAGCAACGCGAAACTCGTACCGATAGGTCTTCGAGCAACGCGAAACTCGGATCAAATAGATCTTCGAGTAATACACTAAATTAAAAATAAATAAAATAGCCAGAAATTCCAACGGTAGACCGGTTTCGTTCTATTTGGAACTCGTCAGTACCGTGCGGGAAATCTGGCTGGCGACTATCAAATCGAAAAGAGAAACTAAGCCTAAACATTAAAAATTTCAAAACGCGTTGCGTATAGCAACGGAAAGCCGAAAGGGGGGGAGTGTGGTGGAGAATAGTATATACGATAAGTTAAGTTAGAAGAAACCACCTATGGACTGTGAGAAGGATGATACTTTTTCGCGTATTTTATCATCCTTCTCACAGTCCATAGGTGGTTTCTTCTAACTTATCTGAGATTCAACGGGGTAGCTATTCAAGTACTAGTCCAGAAATAGTAAATACTCAGCAGTAGTATTTACTATCTCTGCCACGTATCTCGAATTTAACGCCTACACCGTCTAATGGCCGAGGCTTAGAGTCAAATTTCAATAATAAATTATAATAAACATATTTTCTATTGAACAAAACTATGTATTTTTTTAAGAGTTACTAGTAATTTTCTTCGCCGGTTAAACTGAATAATCTGGTGATAGAATTAAAATAATTCACACTGTAGCAACGATAGGGGGCGACACTTTACGGTGTAATACGGGAAAACATAAAAGGGGCTAACATGGTTTAACTAAGTAACTGTAATGATAATTAAGAGAACGCAAACACTTATTAATATTGTTGTTTTTCCCCGCTAGGAGCGTTGGATGACAACACAGTGAAGATGATGAACACGCCCAGGTGTGGCGTCCGGGACAAAGTTGGACACGCTGACTCAGCCAGGAGGAGAAAGCGCTACGCTCTGCAGGGTAAATACCTTTTCCTACACTTATACTATAAGTGTGACACTTCCTCTTCTTCACATGCAATAGTTTTACTGAGAGCTATTCCCAAGACAGACTGTATTACGGGCTTTGTCGCCATTTTCCGTCCGCTTGCAAACGCGTCACACGTAGCCTTTGACAGCGCCTCGCTAGGGGGAGATATTCTTCTTGTGATGACATCACTTAATTACTAGCTCTTAGTAAAATATTCCCCAAAGTGACCAACTTAAGAAACAATATTATAGACTTATGATATACTTGTATCATAATTTTATAATTACTCCCCGTAATGGTGTCAGTTAGTTGAAGTGATTACTGAGAGCTACGTGTGAAGTGATGTAAAATTTACGTGTAACATTCATGGTACATTTGCGAATATTTGAAAATATTCATTTTTCCTAGTATTAAAACATCAGTCTATAATTAAAAGTGTGCCAATTAGCTTTTAGTTCGTTTAACCATAAGTTTAAAATAATATTCCATAAGTGTAAGAGTTTGTCAAACCCAAACCATCCCATCCTAGTACTAAAGATATTAAATTCTCAGGACAAACATAACCACAAGAAAGGGTAATCCTACGTAGCTACTACTATAAAAAATAACAAATCTTTTAATAGACAAGACAACAGAAAAAAATTACGCCTAATCAATCAGAAAGAAGCATAGAGTGACGTAGACATGACGTCATACCCAAGAAACAATACTGAAAAAACAAATTACCACGGCCTGGCTTACCATTCGGCATGCACGACGAAGCAAAGAGGGCGTATTAGTCGTAATAACTTAAGGCTGGTTTAAAACCAGTGGTTTTCATTATGGCAAAAACGCCACGATGGTGAACGTCGACGCGAAAAATTCCCGTTAAGCCTAATGTGATATTTTTGCGACGACTCTCACCGTTGTGGCGTTTTTGCCCTAGTGAAAAACCAGCCTTAAATCTGAAGTGAAAATTTCAAGTACCACACTAGAAAGAACTGGGTCAAAATCGAGCTTCACCTCTTCCATTTACCGGCAGTATTACACTGTCGCATTTCTCCAGCCCCATTTTCGGCTCTCCCGCGGGAAACTAGTAATATGCAGTAATTTCACTTCGTAGCTTTGGCCACGTTGAAGTTTCTATGTTAACATACGAACAAAAAAATCTCTCGACGTCGAGCGCCCCTTGCGGAAAATTATTTTTTGACAATAGTTTTTGAATCGAAGCCAATATAAAAACGAGCGTGGCGCTGAATGCCGATAGTTTATAGCATTGTTTTTAGCGGGAAAATCCTTGTTCATGGAATTTCGGCGAATGGGTTGGCCGCTATTGCTCTATTGTCAAAGTTGGCTATGCTTTGGCTATGGCCGCCATTTTGTGCGGGTTTTTTTCTCTATGCGAAAAATCATGGATGACGTCGTGGCACGTGTGACTGAGATCACCGAATTCGAACGTCGGAGTGAGTCTTTAACGCATTGAAGATAAGAAACTGTCGCACTTGAGTGTCGCGTTATTATAAACTGACTCTCGCATTTATACGAATTTCAAGCGTTCCTTCTACCAGATATGCCATCGTTTGTTAGTCTCGCGAGAGATACCATCAATCCTCCGCGCTCTTGGGCTGCGCAATTAGGTCCCTAATGACTCTTGCTCTTCAAATATTTACTTTTGTGTATTACGCGTTGTTGTTCGACAATGAGACGTATTGAGAAGCTCTAAGCGGGTTTTTTTTCGGGACGAATATTTTAAAATATTTCGTTGTCAATTCAAAATTTTTATGACGTCGGGCGACTAAGCCTATCCAATTCCTTTTTTCGGGTAATTTAAATCTTTCGAAGCTAGTCCTTGAAATGTTTTGGAAAAAAAACACTCGCAATTTCCAAGTACCGCCTGTTTCTTGGCAAAATCTAGATGCGATATTAGCTAGTAGATTAAGACACTCGAACAATGTAACTCCTAGATCACGTTAGAGTTTTTTTTAATGCGTGTGAAAATGGCCGAGTAAAATATGACCGAGTATTCTTAAACCCTCTTCCCACGTTCATAATTACGCTGGCGCAATTTTTCTATTAAGTAGTTTGACTTTGAAGCGCTCTTTTTTACGGTTCAAACCCGCTAACTAATCAAATATTCCTACCATATCCTACCGTGAAAAAGAAATGGAAGTGACGTCAAACTTCTTGAAACATTCCGTTCAATTGGTGGATCTTAAAATTAATTTTGCGCGTGAAAATACGCCGCCATATTAGGGTATAAAAGCACATAAATAAGCCTGTAATACCTCAAAATGTAAATGTAATATCGCGCCAATTGACGCTTCAATAAAACCGCTCCAGCAATTCGCTAGGACCTGGACGTGAAAGTTATTACTCATGGAGTCTTTCCCGCTTGGGCTTAAAATGGTGCCAGAAATAAGGGCTGGTTTTCAAAATGACAAGCATAACGCGACAGCGAGGGTTAACGGAAGACATTGTGTTAGGCCTAATCGGATAATTTTGGGTCGACTCTCGTTGAATAAGATGTATTAATACAGTGGGTCTGGACTTGCAAGCTTATCTGGTCCTTGCTGATTGGGCTTAAAGGCCTAGGATTTCTTCTGCCGGTTTTCCTTTAAGTTTACTTCCCGCCGCGCAAATATCCTGGTGGTAGGCCAACCGCAGAACACGTTGGCCTACCACCAGGATATTTGCGCGGCGGGAAGAAAACTTAAAGGAAAAAGACAGAAGAAATCCTAGGCCTTTAAAGCAGGGCCAGAAATAAGGGCTGGTTTTCAAAAAGTCAGCTAACGTCGACGCAAAACAATTGTAATAGGCCTAACTCGATAATTTTGGCGTCCACTCTCGTAGACTATGAAAACGAGAAATAAAAACGGCTATTGGGCCTTATGAGTTACAGTCTGAAGTCCACCTAAAAATGCACGACAGACTTATGTGCAACATATTTAGAAACAGATGGTAACCGTGACTGTAAAATAAATCGATTCTAATAGTCAGTGGTGAAAATTCCATCTTGTGAAACTTTACTTTCCCTTCGTCACAACGTCGTCTGTTCCACCATCTTTCCTTAAGCTTTAAGACGACGAAGCAGACGACGTTATGACCTAGGAAAGGTGAGTATTTGCCATTTCCCTGCGATGGACACCAACTGAAGGATTTTTTGTTAATGGGTATTAAAAATATTTGTTAACCGGCCGCATAAATAAATTCAAAGTCCCATGAAACTTTTGACTTAAAAACATGGATCTGGCGCGCATAATCAAACTATAGGATAATTTTTAATAAAACTTTCGAGGCAATTTAGAGAGCTGGGGAGCTGTCTATAGTAACAACCCCAAATATTTCCCATAGAAAATTTTAGCTAACGTCAATAAAAACCAAGGTAGGGGTATCTATATTCAACCTGTATGACTATAAAGAATAAATTATACGTCTATCTTTATGGCGAAGAGGGAAGTTTTCGAGTCGAAATTTTAAATTATTCAAGGCCAAAAATCAGTGAATTTAAACAAAAAATATTATTTCCATTGTTCTCCTTTGAACGAATAAAACCAACCAAATCCTTCGCTTAAATTCTAAACTATAAAAACACGGATTAAGACAATTAAACTTGACCGTTTTATAAATGAAACAAAAAAGACCTTTTTTTAAAATTAATGCTGCTAAATATATACCGTAGGTAAAATTCAATCAATGTCACTATATACACTAGGTAAACTTTAATTTCCAAAGAAATAAAATTGGATTGTTTCACAAAACCTCGCCATTCAATTGGAAATCGGATTTTTTAAGGGTGGTTAACGGGAAGTCATATATTTCAAGGGCACAAATAAAAAAGGAAAAGTTGTTTGTTCATATTTTGAGAATAAACGATTCCTCCTTTATTATTCGAGCGGAATTATCAGCTGTTTCTGATTATCCCCTTTTCACTTTTCTATTTAGTCAGATCGCATTTCCTATATAACACCAAAAAAGTATTTACTTTTACTTACGGAGAATGACCATGTTGTGAGGATGCGCGGGCATCATATGGTAAAAAGAGAGGGACGAAGGAATGACGTCACCCGCGTGCACTTCAATGCCGTCGGATGACGTCAGTTGTAGGGAACCAATGAGATTTGATTTCTTGTAGGGGGAAGGGGCTTACTGTTGGAGCGTGAGGGGGATTGGCAGCAACGCTAAAACTCGTCTCACTAAGTCATTCACCACAAGTATTAATAAATAAATTCAGGATAATACTATTTATCTAAGAAAATAAAAGAATTTGGCAAAGTGTGTTTGCTTATTTTGTATACAGAATTCGTGATCAGTTTTTTTACAGAATCGTTGCCCTTAACCGAGATAGAGAACACTTCGAATTTTATCGCATCGCGACAAGTTTTACCAGATATCGGATTACTGGCGTCATAAATATTAAACATTCAGATGAATAACATTCACACTTAACTAGAAAATACGTTTTAATTCTCCAAAATGGTTATTACCACTACAAACTCAACACAATTTTATATCAATACTAATACCCTACCAGCAGAGTCATTCGGCGGAATACGCAAAAACGAAGACACATTAAGTTAATACTAAAGCTCGCGCTGCTGGCACGGACTACTTCACGCGGCGTCAGAGTCCCCATGGTTACAGACGAGATTCGGAGCACCCTAGTAGTTGTTAGTTAAGGTTTCGGGAGAGGGCGCTGCGGTCGCTCAAAATTGAAGAAAAGCAACCTTTATACGTTAACCACCTATTATTTCTGCACTTGGAATTAAGTTTATCATCGTCGATAGGCTTATGCTATGTAAATAAAATGTTTCAGGAAATTACTATAGAGCGTTCTATAAAATCGGTGTGGTGTGCTTTCCCCCTTTTGAGCTCGAAAGAGGTGAAGCTTTGGCCGTATAGAGTGTTGTCGTCTGAAACCCTGCGACGTCACCATTGTAATTTGCCTATTGATAAAAAACGGTAACTGTCATGGCGGCCACTATTAACACTACAGCTGTGACGTTACAAGTTTTCAAAATCGTATGAGTCGACAACACTCTATTTTCGTGTGAGAGAAAAATATTTATCTGGTAAACCCGTAAGAAATTGAGAGCAGTCGATTTTTAGGAGTAGCGTAGTTGCTAGCCTAGGCTTCACTAATTTCCGGCTTTCCGCGCCGTTTTTCTTATTTTAAACGATTCTTGTAATAAATGTATGAAGGCAAATAAGCAAAATACTAGTCCCAGATCCACGGGTTTAAAAATAAACTTAGATCATGAAAATATTCTTAACCCCAAACATACTTCAACACCAGTCCTAGGGTCCCTCCTACAACTTCTAAAATGTACGTCTCTAAAATATGCATATAAAGACACGACATAATCTGAATTATCTTAAACCAAAGAATAACAAAAGTTGTTAGTCCTGCTGAACTAGCTCTATAGTCTGTATGAAAAGTTTGGCCGGTTTTGGGCCAATTTTATAGAACGCTCTATTAAAAAATCTATGACATGTAAATTTTAGAATTCGATCGCGCCATCTGTTGCAATTATTGTTAAGCTAACTGTTGGTTTCACTGTACGTAATTTTTAAATCGGTTTAATTTAAAAATTCTTATTTTCAAATCTTGGCAAATGTAGCATCAAGGCCACACGTACTATTTTGTTTGCGCGTAAATCATTGAGAAACGTGTGTGAGTCAATTCTTTGCGTAATTTCAGGGAGCAAGTGGAGAGTTACCGAGCTCACGTACAAAATCAGCAAGTACCCCAGCAGGATAAAGGAACAAGTCAAAGTGGACAAAGAAATCGCGCGTGCCTTCAAAGTAAGTCTTTGATTACGATTTAGTTGAGACAGTAGTTCATCAAGATTCTCAACAGCGCCGTCTATCGCGGGTACATAGAAGCTGCTGAACCAATTCGGAAATCAATTATGGAGTTGATTAATTATGAAAATAATTTAATAAAACGTATTTACTTTCAAGACTTAAATATTTTCAGTATAATTATTTATTTAAAATTATCTCTACTCCAGTTAATAAATAGGTAACATAGATGGCGCTCCCGGGCAATAACTATACAAGAGTAGGGATTTTTAAGCAAGTTCAATCTATGGGCGCCATTAAAAAGCTTTAGTAATCCAACCTCCTAATATTGAATAACCATGATAGCAGTATTTATCATAGCAGATGACTAACTGCCTACGAGCTCCGTCATGTAAATTGTATATTTCGAAGCGCCATCTTTTGCAATTCATGTTCAACTAAAATGTACTTAAAGATAAACCCTTTACCATGGCGCTACTTATCTTTCAAAGGCGAAACTAAATTAGTTCGAAAAAACGTATGGCAACAAATGAGTAAAATTGTAACACCAACTTAGATAAGATGGCGCTACACAACACTAGGTGGCTTCCCCGCTTCTATTCAATAACGGTGAGCAACGAATTCTACGTGGCACGTTCCAATTAAGACGTGACATGTAGCGTGCGTTGCGCGCCGTTATTAAATTAAAGCGAAAAAGCCCCCTAGTGTTGTGTAACGCCATCTTCAGCTTATTCGGTGTAAAAATCTTCCTTATTAAAATTAGGATAAATATATGAAATACATTAAGGAGCCGGGACTAGTTGCGTAGTCTTGTAATCCCAAGCGTCTGGGAGGCAGAAAAAGTAGACGGCCTTGTGAGGACGACCACCAATCCCCCAACGGGTGATTGTCATGCTTCCGCCACGGGCATCCCGTCCCTATCCCCAAGTATCCCCCCGTTGGCGTGGCCTTTACACATATCTCACCCCTGATTAATCGCATAGCGGTTAGTGGACTAAGTTGTCCCATCTACTCTCCTGCTCTGAGCGTTTCATCAGAACCAAGTTTTAGCGACAAAACACCGGGATCCCCCTTTTATACGTTTTTTCAATGACGTCAAGCATCGGCAGTTTGATATGCGTCGTTCACTTATCTTGATGACCTCCTGGTTAGGCCCAAATGAAAATTAACTTAATCTTACAACGATTTCGTACGTACAGGTTTGGAGTGATATGACGCCGTTGAACTTTGTCGCCAAGAAGTCCGGTCGCGTTCACATTGACATTCGATTCGAGTCCGGCGAACACGGCGACGGAGACCCTTTCGATGGACCTAGTCACACCTTAGCTCACGCTTTCTTCCCACAATATGGCGGAGACGTTCATTTCGACGATGAAGAGAAGTGGACCATTAATTCGTACAAAGGTCAGTGTTTTTAAGCCACTTCAAATATTAACACGCATTAATTATACTGCCGTGATTTGCACAAAGGCATTAACGACCAAAACTTAATTTTAAGAAAAACTCAGTTTTGTTGCTTTTTTTTATCAATGAAAAACTTTACCTCGGATTTTTCTGGAAAATATCCTATCCAGTAGTATTTTTTCTGCTCTTTTTAAATTTATAGTTCCTGATGGAAAATAGCGGTTCATTTATTCTGCTTTTTAAGTTAAATTCCGATGTGCATGGTTTTTTTTTGGTTATATATTTTCACAAAAGCATTAACGCTTTTGCGCAGATTATTTAAAGGTAATCTCATATTACTTAAATTATTAGCACAAAAGCATTTAATGCTTTTTAGCAGACGATATCGATAGCACGTGTACCAAATACACAATCGCTGATTGGATAAACCCATAAAATGCTTTTGTGATAAGTAAAGGATGGCGCTTAATGCCTATTTGCGAAGTATTTCCGTGAAAGTACCGAAATAATGCTTTTGTGACAAGCGTATATCTTTTACCCTAAGAGGGCTAGAAACCAACTGATTTCAGATTCAGAATCAGCACCACCAACTTACCCAAATAAAACTAAAACATAAAAATGTAAAAAATGCTCGTTAAAGCCTTTGTGCAAATCACGGCAGTATAATTAAAAATGAGCTATGTGAAAATTAAGAATTCCAAATTGAGGCATGACCTCGAAATAAAATCTGAAAGATTTGATTTTTAGTAATCTTTTAGATTTTAGGATGCTCTCGGATGTTGGACGAATAAAGCGCGCATATATTTCGCGGAAGGGTGTGAAGTTAAGCTCCGTGAGTGGTTGTTTCGTAGTTGGGTTCATATTCGACTGACGACCTCTGTATACGGGAAATAGAACTAAAACTAATAGGGGAATAGTTAACTCTGATGAATTCAAAGGGCGCAAGGCTAAACTAGCCCCGACGTATAGGGCTGGACAGTAACCTCCTGGTAGCCACTCATGTAGCCAAACTCCTCACCGCTTCGCTCTCCTGTATTCCTGATATATTTCCCTAAGGTTTCACCATGAATCTATTTAACCCATGAATATCCAACTCTATCATTAGCCACGGTATACTCTGAGGGAACGTGGGGCGGAGCCTATTTTCGCGCCATACGAGTGATTTACTCTTTAAGCCAATAAGAACGAATTAGGAAATGATGTCATTTTAGCGCCAGATAGTTTACGAGAGCTCGGAGAGCAGAATAGCCGCGAAATGACTTCTCAGGTACGGTTCACGTTATTTTGTTCAAAATAAGCTTTACAGTTATAATTCTTTCTAGTATAAAAATATAAATTAAAAAGGAATGTTACTCCGATATTTTGAAAGCAATCTTACGCTATCGAGTGTCTGTGAGATTTATAACAATTTAAACATACAAACTATCTCTGAAAAGCTAAGCCTCGGTGAAACTTTGGAAGAAAACCTGAGTAAATTTTTGCCATATTATTATTAAATAATAAATGCTCTGTTATCATTTTATTCTAATAAAATCTATTCTAATAATAATATGAAATAGATCTATTTATTTAAATAGATTAATGATAAGAACTGCAAAAAGGAAACATAACCATAACGCGTCATTTTAGGAACTAACGCTTCGACTGCTTATAAATAACAGCTGACACAGCTGAGTTCTACTTCGACTCCGTCACTATAAATTGGCTCCGCCCCACGCGTCGCCAGAGGTGACCTAGGGTATTCCAGTTGAATATTCATGGGTTAAATAGATTCATGGTTTCACGTAATGAGTTGTCCCGTATATGTTTTCGCAGCCATCTTGTAAAATGGCGGCTAAAAAGCATAAAAAATTCCATATTAATTTATATTAAACACGCAATCGATTTCTAAGTATATTCCACGTAAATAATATTTGTATAAAAACTAAATTAACCCCGTTTACATTTCATGTCAACTAGCTAGCATTAAACTTTATTGTAACAGAATAAATTCTTCGGCAGGTACCAATCTGTTTATGGTTGCGGCTCACGAAATCGGCCACTCTTTGGGTCTCTCTCACTCCGACGTCAAAACCTCTTTAATGGCCCCCTTCTACATGGGATACGACCCGAACTTTAAATTGGACGAAGACGACATCTCCGGAATTAGAGCTCTCTACGGTAAGCCATTACCAGAAATTTACATAACTCTTACTTGACAACTATCCCGCTAGATTGTAAAATTGAAACATGAACCTTCAACGGCTCGATTCACCATATCGAAAATGCGTACACAAATATATTAACTTACTAATAAACTCAGTTTTCCCTTTGGCACGTATTTCTTTCAAAACGTGTTTTTTAAAAATCAGCGCAGCCTGCAATCTAGGAGCAACAAACACAGCACCCCACACAAGGAGAACGCAACCCGTCAAAAGTCGTGCATTTTAGCAACTGCTGCCGTCGGATGGGGAAAATTCGGAAATTGTATTCCCCTTTTCAGTAAAAGATGCAGCGTAAAGACTCGTCCAATTAAATTTGTACACAACACTGCGTTAGCATGTTTAAAGGCTAGCTGTGTTCTCCTGGTGTGGGGTGCTGTGTTTGTTACTCCTAGCTGCAATGGTACATGTTTCAAATGAATAACCTTAGCATTATAGAGAGATATATATATATTACTAACTTTAAATTAATTAATTGCTATGTTTAGGTGCCAGATCTAACACCGACAAGAAGCCAGAAGAAGACAAGCCAGGTCTCACTCCACGAAGGCGGCCCACAGACACTGGCGACGCCCCTGACTTGTGCCAATCGCCAGAAATTGACGCTGTCACGAGAACAGCCGATGGAAACACATACGTCTTCAAGGGTAAGCCAACACAATTTTTCTGTTATAATTTTTAATCCCTGGCGTAGTACTTATTCGTTAAAAATAATGAACCTGATTACTAATTTCGAAATGATTTCCACGGATTCATCACAACTTTTCGGTAATTTTCAGTCATTACCTTCAGTTAATCCCATTATTTAGTTAAAGCGCCACAGAATCATTTGAAAAATTCGACATAAACTATATTTAACATCTAGTATATTGTGCCAAGAGTTACCGCGATTAATGTTAAAATGACCTTTACATAGAGCCAACCCTAATGCAGTAACCAGTGATAGAAAAAACGGCTTCCAATTAAGGGTTGGATTTTAGTTAATCTAACTTCACCAGGGAACAGTTGTTATTATTAAACAGAGATGTGCAATCCAAAAAATGGTTAATAAATATTCGACCACCAAAGCTGTACGATAAAGATTTTTTTTAAATTAAACTATTATAGTTACGTCTAAACTTACAATTTTACGAGAAGTCAGATAATTGACGCATTCACATATTGCCAACAGGAAAATATTCAAAAAGGGGCGAAATCCACCCGAGGTACCTTCCTATTTAATAATGTTTGAGGTAGATGGCGACACTATAAAGTTTATGAAAAATAATTTTTTTTAAAATGTTATTAATTAATTACTAAATTATAGTACTTTATTATATATATAATTTTTGTTATTTAAATTAACAATTAATTTTAACAGTAGTTAACACTCTTCGCCATAGATGTCACTATAATACGATTTTAAACTATCCAATCAGGGAAGAGAATTTTGTATTTTAAATCTCGACAAAACCGTTCTTCACTAAAACTGAAAACTTTCAACCAATCGTTGAAAATCAAAATTATGACGTAATGTTGCTATCAGAGCGCCATCTACTAACAAATAACGCCATCACCAAGTTACCTCGGATGAATTTTACCCCTTTAAAGTCGTCTTGGCCCGTTATAAATTGTAAATCGATCTATACCCTCTCCAAAAACCGTTAGTTAAAAATGGTCACTTCTCTTTCCAGGCAAATATTACTGGAGAATTATGACTGACGGAATTGCGGATGGATATCCTCGATCAATTCAAGAAGACTGGGGTAACTTGCCAGCCAATATCGACGCTGCTTTAACTTGGTCCGATGGAAAAACCTTTTTCTTCAAGGTAATTTTGAGTGATATTTTCAAAAGGAAATAGAAAGAGAAATGGTCTTGAACTAGGAACGGCTAGGGCATCGAGTTATTTAGGGGGAATAATTTTTCCAGATTTCCCTTCCATCCCCCATACCTGTTTTAGGCTATTTACGAGTATTTTATCATAACCTGTACTCCGTCGCTATAGAAAGTAGTTTGCTTTTTTTGAGGCGTTGATCTTTCAAAAACTTACTTGTTACAATTTCTTAAATAAATAGTTATTTCCTTCTATTGCTAAAATATATAAATTTTAAATGAGAGTAATCAAAGTAGATAGAAATTGCTCATTAGGAATTATAAAATAGAATAATACAACAATTTGCAGCTATTCTATGGTCACTTTGAGTGACATGTTTTAGACCTCAATTAAAACATTAGATAGAATTCGCGAGATCTATCTAACACTTTCTTCCTATATGTACTTTTGATATTACGCTTACGTGGGCCAACTGAATTCAGTCTCTAACCAAAGTATGGTTTGTCCGAAACAGGGTGATAAGTACTGGAGGTACACGAACATGAAGGGCGACTCGGGATACCCGAAGGACATCAGCGTCGGCTTCAAAGGAATCCCGACCAACCTGGACGCCGCACTGCTCTGGAGTGGAAATGGCAAGACATACTTCTTCAAGGGCGACAAATACTGGCGATTCGACAGTCGATCGGACAACCCAGTCAGCGACCGATACCCGAAACAAATCTCCGGATGGGAAGGACTACCCAACAATCTGGACGCCGTCTTCCAGTGGGAAAATGGACGCACCTATTTCTTCAAGGGGAAAAATTACTATCGATTCAATGACAACGAATTTATGGTGAGTGACATTGCGTGTTTAAGAGCCGTTTTCACCTTTCACCACCACATGTTGAACGACAATGACAAGAATACTTTGGGAGAATTACTTCGCTAAGACGACCCGCGACCACCACTCGCATGAGAGGGAAGGAATTAAAACCTTGCACTTTAACTCGCGACCGAAACGAGTCTAGGGGGCGCAACGGCATTAGCTTTTACGAGGTAGCGTCTATGATCTAGTGTCTGCTACAGAAAAATTAAAATGTCATAAAAGATGTAAAAATTATATAAAAAAGCAATTGTCATTATAAGCTTCGTGCGTAGTTTAAACTTTGGTCAGAAGTATCGCCGCCTACCGACTGAGTTTTAATTCGAATGTGTGAAAGCTGTCTGCTCATTCAAAATTATTTCGATATAAAAGTCGAACGTTTCATTTAAAGAACATTCATATTCAAAAGTCGTCTGCTATATCTTCCAACATTAAGTTGACATGTATTAAGGTAGATGGCGCTACCTTTTCTAAGCTCGAAGCCTATTTATAAAGTCCAATGTACCAATAACGATGGGGAAAAACTAATAGCGTCTGCTTTGGCCGCAACCTATCTAGGTTTCAATGGCGAAACTTAGGGGTCGTAGCGTTCGCTTTGCGTCGTAAATACCGTCGAAAATAGCACGAAAATGATGGTCCAAATTATATTTAAAAATGGGAATCACGATGCATGAAATATGGAACTTTATTCCTATTTTATGAAAAAACAAACAAAATTGGATTAAAACTGAATATGTCTTAATTCCAGTTGGATAAAAATTTGAATATTCGATCAAGTCAATTTCGTAAGGGATGTTTTAGGGGACCAATTAGACAGACCGCGAAGGGGATTTGTAGAAACGCTAAAAATAGTCTCGTTCTCCTTAAGTATAAATAAATTATTTATTATATTATTTACATATATGTGTAGTGACGTCATAAAAACGCCACCAGTTTACTATGACGACGAGGCCTAATGTCTTTATTCTAGTTCACAAAAAAGTGTGTTTATTCTTAAAGACGGCGCCAGTAAACATTTAACTCGCGGAAGATAAGGAACTGACTCTTTTATACATACGCTAAAAACTAGGTATTAATTGAACGACATCTAACTGAATGAAAATCTCTTAAACAGGTGGAAAAGACATCCAGCAACCCTTATCCCAGATCCACCGCCGTCTGGTGGTTTGACTGCAAGTCGATGTCCGCTGGGAAAAGTGGCCTCGAGGAAGGCTATCGCCCAACAATTAACATCGGCGTCGGAGGACCTCAAAACGAAGATTCCATGACGGAATCCAGCACTAGAGAAAGCGTTCCGGATGAGGACGATCGATTGGGCATTGACGGAGACGACGTCATGGATTCCAAAAGCAACGACGAAGACAGTCCGCTGGACCCTAAGGCGGTCACCCAAAACAGAGATTCCAATCACGCTATCCATAATGTACCGGCTCTTCTAGTACTCCTAGCTTTTAGCATCATCTCTCAATTTCATCGTGTGATCTCGTAGATAAATATGGAAACATCGAATGCAATGGTTTCGAAACGGAAAAGACTAATTTATTCGCGCTTGTCACCTAAATCGACTAACCAAACTGCAAAAAAAACACGTGAACTACAATTTGGTGTCAAGTCCTTTGGCTGAGACCACGAGTTCTTTTTAAAAAAAAACTTAGACTCTAAAGACTGATATAGTTAATTCGACTAATAATGGTTGGTTGTAGTTCGGTGGTTACTTGAAAACCAATGTATATACGCTTTGATATATCGATTCGTGTAGGAATGAATAGGAGTTGACGTTGATTGTAAGAATATTTCAAGTCTTCCAGGTGCCTCGTGGAGTTTTGTACAAAGCGTTTCGTACAGTTTTGTTGATGCGGGACGTCACAACGGTATACTGGTATTTAGAAAGACTTTGTATATTTGGCTATCGTCTATACTATGTTTACGCAATCAGAAATGGAATAGTCATAGGCCTGAGTCTGCCTTTGCCGGTTTTAGTTTTGAGAGTGTATTTGAACACAGAGTAGTGAAATGAGTGAATGAAAATCTGAAACTACAAGTTTGTTTTAAAAGACAGCTTACATTTTGTTCTCCGCAGACGTAGAGTTATTAGAATACTCTCTCCTCAATTTCTGTAAATTTTTTAAAGTGCCTTATTGTAGTAAATTAGAAAACAATTGTATGTACCGTCTCCTACCGTTTTGTACAATAGCGATTCTATACAATTGTGTTATTCTGTTTTAAATAAAAGTAGAAAATGTTTGTATTTATGTTTATTGTTTAAACATTTATAAAGATACCCATAGTTTTGCAAGGTTATTCAAATTGTAGAAGGTTAGATTATTACGCTATAAACCTTATATAACCCGTACCCGTAACAATTTATAGTCAGACTTTCTTCCCCCACCTAGATGAAGAACAGGCTTCCCGCCAGCAATAGGCACAAGTAGGCACGTGCCTACGTTGAAAAATTGTAGGCCTACTTTGGGGGCCTCCAAATTTCGTGAAATTTTACATTTGGGCATTCTAAAAATGCTTATTTTGAAAGCACCTTTCTTCTTCAATTTCAAGAGGGCTAGAAAGAATGTCCGTGACTCCAGATTTTCCCCTGGAAAAACGTGATCTTTTGAAGGAGTCGTGCCATTTGTGGACAAATCAAATTTTGTGCCCTTTGCGGACAAATTTACGGTGGACTGGAGATAAGTGCCATTTCCGGACAAAATAAATATTAAAACTATATTTAAAAACCAAGATAATCTTTATTTATTGAATATAGATACAATCTATTTATTCAAGTTTCTGTACGAAAGCCAATGTTCTTAAACATTTTTTAATGTCACCGGATTTTATTAATTCTTCAAGGATATTGGTAATCCTTTTATCCAGTTTCATCCACTTTAATTTTCGTCGCTTTACTTCCAATTTTAGCTCTTTACGTTGGATATGAATGTCACTTTCTTCAGCTAGTTCTCCGAGACATTTGATAAGTCTGTAGGCGTTGGGATGAGCTTTTGCCACTATATCGTTCAATTTTTTGTTCCACCCTTCGACGGAATTATTTGTTCTATGAAGCAATCCATGGCAGTTCCATATTTCAGGTGTTATTGTTGGGTTTTCAAGCCACTGACTCACAAAGTAGTTGTAAAACTCAACTAACTTTGGGAGGTGTGGAGTGTCCTCCTGTAGTGTGAGCCATACATCAATCACTCTTTCTAATGGAATATGAACTAATGCCGCAAACATTCTCAGGTGCATTCGGATATCTTCATTTAGATTATAATCAGTTACCAATCCCAAATTTTGTACCTTCCGCCAAAGACTCTGTTTGAAATGGAAGTTGAAGCCCGAGATTCTTGTATTTGGAAAGATCTTTTTAGTACTATAATGACCGAGTCCTCAAAGTCTAATTTGATCATGCTTGGATTCCAATTGCTTAGGGTTGTTGTGAGTAAATTGAAAAACCTTTCGTAAGTGTTCAGTTTCTTATTCGGTAGTAATCCGATGACCACAGGCACAACGTTGGTTTCTTCAATGGAACTTCCAATGTCGACGTGAATACTATATATCTGTGTGGATTGTTTGCTCCAGCTTGTGAAAGTTCCATCCATGAACAGTGGCGGCGCCAGGATATTACTATGGGTAGGCTAGGTGGGGTGGCGGAGTGGTTAGCACTTTCACCTCGCAGCAAGAGGAGCCGGGTTCGATCCCAGCTTGTGGCACTGGGTGAAAACTTGGAATAACTCCTTCTGCATTGAGTTTGCAAGTTCTCTCCCCACTCGTTTAAGGGGCTTTCCCCCGAGATCTTCGGTTTCCCCTTCCATAAAACCTTGTTAAGGTTAACGGTAATAGTTAGTGTAGGGAGCTATTGGCTCGATCTCGTGGCATGCAGGGCTTGCCACCACCCTCCTACGCATTGTAACCCGGCCACCTGAATGGCTTCAAAAGTCGCTCGATGACTTAGGCCTAAGGTG
Organism: Leiobunum rupestre; assembly: GCF_980474605.1. Taxonomy (NCBI): domain Eukaryota; kingdom Metazoa; phylum Arthropoda; class Arachnida; order Opiliones; family Sclerosomatidae; genus Leiobunum; species Leiobunum rupestre. The sequence goes on from NC_143386.1 coordinate 20,773,200, forward strand.
GTGCCTTGGGTATTAGCCTAGCTGATTATTATTATTATTATTAATTCTTTAATTTGCCACCCCCCCCCCCCTTTACATACACTAACTAAACAAAACCGGTTTATTTTTCATAATTTACAGAAGAAATGTACATGAATGTACTCGGTAGTTATTTTTTTTAGTCGATGAGCATAACAATGCACATATGGGCAACATCCTCCAACAGCATTCTCCATTTTCACTTACAATTGTTGCAAAAACACTTGCCAGTTGCTACGCTTTATTTTATCTTTATTTTGGAAATTGGGACTCGAGAGTCGGAAAACCGCGCAATTTATCATCTGTCTAACGATGCAACACTTTTTGAAGTAGCTAGTTTAGCAACTACAACGAATCAAGGCTGCGTTTGAACAAATATTAGAAATCACTGTTCAATGTTCGCCACTTAAAAACAGCAGGCTTTTAATTCGGATTTTAATATTTCTAGTTTCGCAAATCATTTTAGGGGGCTGTTCGGGGCCCCTTCATCTAGATTTGGGGCCCCTACAAGTGAAATAAAAGTAGGCTGTAGCCTGCGTAGCCTACCCTTGGCGCCGCCACTGTCCATGAAGCAATGACGATACATTCTCGTGGATTCTTTGCCTATTTTAGTCGAAAAAGCCATAATTCTCTCCTCAGTGCCGTCATCAAACAGTAAGAAACTGGATCCGTCTTCTAATAGGAGTAGATTGGGAGGAATTGCTATTTCTTCGGCTTGTTTTGGATCATTAGGGATAACATTGGTCTCTCTACGATTTCTATGTAGTCCACTTTTAACTGATGAAAGCATTGGAATTTCTGTTACTAGCTCCAAATCTCTATCGTATAAATTCTTCATTTATTCACGATATAAATATGATATTGGCTGATCACTTTCTCGAGCTCTCTTCCTCGCATTACTTAAGTGTTTCTTCACTTCCGATTTGGCTACATCAGGCTTACATTTGTGCTGCGAAACGCTTAACAATTTCTGATCTGAGGTTTTCATACGACCGTTACAACCTTGACTTTTGTCGTTAATATAACTCCAGCTAACCGACTGGTCTTTATTAATTCTATGTCTCCGATACTGATAACCATCCAGAATTGCTAAGAGCTTTTTTTAGTGGTCTCTACTATTTCCATGATTACACTAAACATTGAAAGCGAAGAAAATTTATATATATACATAAAATCGCTTAAAAAATTAAAAAACCTATACAATTATCTTCATATAAAAAAGTCGAAACTTGAATAAAAGAGATTATTATTATAAAAAATAGCATGTTTCAAATAAAATTATTAGATATATTAGGTCAAAATAACATGTCCGCAAATGACACCTCTGATATATGACAATTTGTTATTTTCAATTTATTGTCCGCAAATGGCATGTCCGCAAATGGCATTAACCCCTTTTGAATCGACTGATAAGAATCGGTGACGGAGGGGGAAATACGTCATGCTTGGCAGCCAAGTGCACCGGACACCTGTCTGTTTGCCTTCGTGTCAGCTAGGAACAAAAAGCACAGCACCCCACAAAAGGAGAACACAACCCGTCAAAACTCATCGATGTTCTTGTGTACAGTTTTCATTGGTTAGACGCTTTACCGCCTGCTGCCATCGGAAGGAGTAGTAGTAAACTAAATATGAACACTTTTTTCCAAGATGGCCGCCAAGATGGCCGCCAAAACAACCCCCCCCCCAAAATATTTTCCAAAAATTTTTGTCCTTGGAAAAATCGAAAAACATATTTTTGTTTTCAATCTCAAATTTCACCTTGAAGATGATCTTTGACCTCGACGCCTGACAAGAGTAACTAAAACTTAGCGCTTTTATTTCCAAGATGGCCGCCAAGATGGCCACCAAAACAACCCCCCCATAACACCCCCAAAATATTTTCAAAAAATTTTTGTCCTTGGAAAAAAATCAACATAATATTTTAATTTCAATCTCAAATTTCACCTTGAAGATGATCCTTGACCTCGACGCCTGACACCTGTCCACAACCACTAAGCCTCGGTCTATCACCCCAACAAGTTTGGTCACGATCGGACAAGGTCGAACCGAGATATGGTTGGTAATATGTGACCCCCACGATTACGTCAACTTATTTACTTTTGGTGTCATTTTTTTCGTTTTTTCGTTTTTTCGCCGTTTAAAATGCTAATTAGTTATTTGCGAGATGGGGAAACGAATTCGCTTTATATCCTTGGCAACTTTTGGCCACAGCCAATCACGTGATATCCAACTTACCCCTGTTGAAAATTAAACTTTATTTACTTTTTGGAAATAAATAAATATACAATCAATACATAGTTTGCATCCCTACGTCATCAATGACGCAGTTCCAAGTATAGATATAAGAACCAAGAATAAATATTTAATTTGAGCTAGAATGAACTATGCCTCCATTTTGCCGGTGTAGATTTCTTAGTAAAACGGGAGGGTTAACAGTTTCAATCGTCTGTTTGCGGATTTTAATTATTTTCAAATGATTAAGAAATTAGTTTCACGTTAAAATGGTTATCTGCCTGGTTAAAAATTGTTCGAGTAGTTCAATTACCAAGGGAGAGCGAAAATTGTTTATTCGATAGCGAAGGTAATTGTAAAAAGGATGACCGCAAAGGCCTAACTTTGATAAGCTTTGTCAACTTCTTTTCGTAGATATTTCTGTCGTAATTTGATATTTTATTTAAATAACCCGGCCTTAGAATCTTATCTGACTTTGTTTAGGGCCCATTTAAAATTTGAAAGCATAAATCTAATTAGTTTTGTCGCTTTGACGAGATTACCAACAAAATGGCTACCTATTTAGTAGCTACGCGCGAAATGGTTTGAATTTTTGATCGCCCTCCCAGTTTCCTTGGAGACCATAGGCCCCTCCCTTCGGTGCAAACTATGTATACACATTTTAAAACAAATTACAATGGAGCTGGTCAATATCCGCCCGAGATATAGCCCCTTATGTATAACCCCGGTCGAAATAAAATACAATTTAGCTTACCCCTGTCGAAATAAAATACATATTTTAAAACACAACAAATAGGTCTGATTGGTCAATATCCGCCCAATAACTTATGTTTTACCCCTGTTGAAATGAAACTTTATTTACTTTTGGAGATAAATAAATAATACAATAACGACATAATAAACAATCAATACATATTTTAAAAACACAACAAATTACAATGAATAAAAGCGGTATTTTTTTAAGTAATTGTTTGTTTTTATTTAAATAATAGGCTTATTCACTTTCAATTATTTAAACATTTTGCAATTTTTATTAAACTATTAGTTATTTAAATAAATATTGAAATATAGCCGAGCTTATTTTATTCATGGATTAATCTACTGCCGAGCACTAACTTTTGCAACTCGAAAGACTATAATTTTACACAAATGGATGGCTGGTTAATTTTTAATAGTAAAATAATATATTCTAAAGTTGGAAAATCATTTTTAAGTTACATAATCAATAAAAATTCCAAAAACCATTTATTGAAAATAAATAAAAAATAATAATAATTAAATTAAAAATAGCAACATTGTAAATAGAATTTTCTCTGACTATACACAGTGAACGAACGGGTGTTTAACGGTGGCTATATTAAAACAACATTAAGTTTAATAATTTTAATTATTTTCAAAATTAAACATTACTTACTTTGATTTATAAGTTTATTTTTCTGATGAACAAAGTTACCAGAAACACGCAAAGCCATCGTACAAGACACGGTATATGAAATTCTGCCGGATTGCGAGCTATAACTGGTTCAACATTCTAAAACTGATTTTATAACCACACCCTAATTATCGTCATGCGTAGAATTTATCAACTCATTACAACCTTGTAAAACTAGTTTGGATTTTTCAACAATTTTCTAACAAACGATAAAATTATAAACGCAGATCACGTTTCACAAGGAAACATTCAACAGAGCCAGTGAGAAGAAAAAACTGGTTTTTACAAACAACCGCTAGATATTAATAAAATATCAATTAATAAATCCTCTAATTTGAAAAAAATTGTAAATAAAAATGAATGGTTTTAGAAACAAAGCTTATTGACAATTTACTTTTTGAAGATAATTGTTTATATTACTTAACAACTATTAATAATAATAGTAATAATAATAATAATACTTCTTTCGCAAAAGACTAAATGTATTGGCTACCAGGATATTGCAATAAATAAGATAAAAAAATTTACACCAATAAAATTATTTTTTAAACAATTGCAAATTAAATTATAAAATTAATAAGCATTTTAAAAATAAGACAATCTCAAAATATGTACAAACTAGCCTATTTAATTAAGAGATAATTAGTAATATGAAAAAAATTAAAGGTTGTAAAAATAGAACATTAAAAAAATTATAAATATTATAAGGATACAATTAAATATATTTATATTTACCTTAATCCGTAGAAGATATTTCTTTACTACGAAATTAGGTATCAGGTTTGAAATTCGGGCTAAAACTTGTAATTGTTAATTAGTATAATTAAATAAATATAATGATAAATATTAACTAACAAATTATTTGATATTATGATGTTGTAATGTGTTTACGTTGTTAAAAGAGCGGTTTTTATGCTGAATTTCCCTACACATTTGAACAACAGCATCATTGCTAATAATGGAATGGATTTGGTTTTGAATATAAAAATGTTTTTAAATTTAATTGTTTTCTTAATTTTACATTAACTGTGGAATTCAAAATAGAAATATTAATTGCAGAAGCATGTTCCTTAAAAAAGAGGATATTTAAATCTATTTTTTTAATTTTAAACCTTAATTAACGTGTCATTATTAATTCTGTTTAATTCACAATGCGCTTCTGATTTGATCTGTCTGTTTTAAAATTTAAATATTCAGTTTTTCATGTTTGCAGATTGAATTTCGTCAAATAAAATTAAAAAAATACTGGTAGAGATAAAAATATTAAATTAAAATTGATAAAAAGTAAATTAAATCTTATAAAGAATCTGGAGAGTAGGTTGGTTTCTTCGTAGTACACCTCTGACAGGTGGCTCAAAAGTTCTTCCTCTTCTAGCAAAACGTATTCAATTAATATTTCACACATGTTTTCAATATTAATATAAAATTACTCTTTCGTGTTTATAATTTCAATTCTTAAATTACACAACTTAACAATAAAGAACCGATATCATATTAGTGTTCTTTTCGGAAATGTGGTACTGTAGAACTCAGGATTAAACTTTTTAAAGGCTTAGACTACACTACAGTAAAACCCAAAATTTATTAATAGGGCGTGAATCACCAGATATTATCTATCACACAGATAACACTTCTATTTTTTCGAGTTAAAAGTATAAGAAATAAAAGGTAATTGCCATGGTACATACATACGTCTTATTTTATTTATTATTTATTTATTTATGGTTATTTACTGTTTATTGCTTTGAAAAGCAAGTTTTCTAAAACCACCTCAATTTGTCAACCATTGGATAAAATATTTATTTGAACCGTGTTGTATTTAATAACATTTTTACATAATTTCACCGCTAGGTTTAATTATGGATTCATATTGTACCCGATTAATGTTTTTATTGCATTTATCAGAATTACGTTAACATAACATGAAATATTTGACTTGATTTCATATTGTCTCGGATATATTTTAGAATAAAATGTTTTAATTTTTATTAATTTTGTGTAAAACATTATGGATTCATATTTTACCCGATTAATGTTTTATTGCATTTATAACATGAAATATTTGACTTTATTCCATATTGTCTTCACGCGTACGGATATTTTTTTAGTATAACAAATTTGTATTTGTATTATTTTTGTTTAAAACATTTGCAGTTAAGGATATAAAAACAGATATAATTGGATTGAAAATATTGCAAGATAGTTGGAAGAGAGCAGAAAACTAGAAAGCGTGTTTACAAAAGGTTCTTTTAAACGTAACTTAGTACATTAATTAAGTATTTTTAAATATTTGAATATCGGAATTGTATTTTGTTGCATTAAAAGTAGAGTTTAGATGTTTTTCTAGTATTTTTCTATGTATTTGGATATCTGAAATATATTTTAACCGATTTAAAGTAGAGTTAAGACATTTTTGTAATATTTTCTATGTATTTGCGTATTGGAAAAGTATTTTAACGTATTAAACGCCAAATTTAGGTGTTTTTGTACTATTGTTCCACCTATATTTGCGCATTGAAATATATTCTAACGTGATGAACGTAGAGCATTTTCCGACCTTTATTTACACATTGGAAAGTTAATTTATCGTATTAAAGTTGATTAAAGAGTTTTTATAGTATCTTTCTGACTATATTTGTGTGTAAAAATTTAATTTTACCGTATTTAAAATATAGATTAGTGGTTTTTGTCTTATTTTTATAACTATATTTACATATTAAACATTTTTTTTAATTTTAATTTTCCTATTTACAACACTATCTTTAATATATAAGTTTATTCCTAAATTTATAAGCTTGTTACAATTGACATATCATTTTCGACTAATCTTACAAAAATTCTTTAAGAAATAATATTTGTAATAGGAAAATCGTGGATGTTAAATTACTTGAAATACCGTAAGCCTATGTAGTATTTTTCTACCTATATTGGCATTTCGGAAATATATTTTAACGTATTGAATGTAGAGTATAGAGATTGTTGCAGTATTTTTCTTCCTACGTGACTACACCAGAAACGTCAATGTTATTCTCCTTATTAATCAAGCCGACACTGAACATATGTTTTACACTTTGTTCTACGACGTTTTAACATAAACCATTTCAATACATTCTTAACTTATTCCATACGCTATTTAAAACACATGAGATAAAGATAACGAGGAAACAAGTTGACTCTGAACAAATATGTTTTACTCTACGGGAAGGATGTTGTAAGATTAAATTCATAATGGTTAATGTGAAGTATTTTTCTACCTTTTTTGGTATTTCTTTATCTATATATGTGTATCGGAAATGTGTTTTAAAGAATCGAACGTAGAGTAAAGAGTTTTTTTTTAGTATTTTCTGTCTATATTTGCGTATCGGAGTTGTGTTATGTAGAAGAAGAAGGAATTTTTATATTATTATTCTACCTATTAACATATCGGAAATTTATTTTATAAAATTTAAAAAGGGATTTTAGTAGTATTTTTCTATTTATATTTTAATATTTGAAATGTATTTTAAAGTATTAAAAGCAGAATAAAGTTTCATAAGAATTAATCTTTCTCACAAGTCTTACCCATCATACATACATCTAATCTGGAATTTATGTTTAACAAATGGATGAATTCGTGTTTACAAAAGGTTCTTTTAAACGTAACTTAGTGCATTAATTAAGTATTTTTTTAAATTTGAATATCAGAGTTTTTTTTATTTTAAAGTGTAATACCTAGAAGGATGTAAGACAATTTTTCCGAAAAAATAATAACAATTTTACAAGTATATTTAATTTCAGCTTCCGAGTTGAAAATTATCTTATAACTGTATTATTCATTTTGAATTTTTGTTTAAAAACAAAATTTGGAAAAAAGTTATGTTATCAATTTTATTCAAATAAGCAACACTCGTTAGTTGTAAACTAGATTAAGTGTTAAAAACTAAAACCCAAAATTTGTTAGTAAACCATGATTTCCAAAAATTTACATATCAACCTCACAGAATGCTAAGCTTATCAGACAGTAAAGAGAGTCATAAAATCGATTGATTTAAAAGTTATTATAAATCCTACAAAATAAAGGTGTTTCGGATAGTTAAATTGTTCTCTTGGTAATTTGTATGATCGCTTACATGTATCGACTCCATTTTTTAAATTTCAATTAATTTAGTTTTTCATGATATTTATTATAAAGAAAAAATATCCAAAATAATGCAATAAAACCTTTAAATAATATTTTACCTCCGCTAATCTCGTAATGAGATTTTATCAAACCGCAAAATCTTCGTCACGAAATTTAAAAAAATATATAAAATATTAAGAAATGAAACATCTACATTTTAAGCAAAAAAATAAAATATTGTATCTATCTTCGGGGCAAACGTTTCTAATATTACGCAAACATTTAAAAAATTTCTTGTGGTTTCGGGCTACTATTTTTTGCATTGTAACACATTTTTCGTATACAGTACCTGTTTATTTATTTGATCTGCTTTAAAATACTAATTGTCTGATTATTATAGGACAAGAAAATTTACACTTATACGAAATGTTTATTATATTTTCTACAAAAGCATGTTTGGATGTATTATGTAATAATCGTATGATTAAATCTTATAAGAATTATCGCGATGTTTAGTGTTATTTAAAACTTTGAATGCTTGAATTAGTAAAATATTTCAAACCAGGCAAGAATAAGTTCCACTTAACCGAGCGAAGAGTATATGAATCGCAAAACACATTCTAGCCGGGGGCCACACTATTAATGGATAGGTAATTAACTTCTAGTAGTTTTACCTGTGGGTAAAAGTGATGAAAATGTAGTCAATCGAACCTGTGGTAAAACTGGGGTGTTATCATGTTGCCGAGCTTGTTCACCTTGGTATTAGGTATTATTTTTACGGTCTGTTATTGAACGTTCACAATTCACTTCTCTGTGATTCAATAGGATTTATTGACCATCACCTTGATTAATGTGTTACAATTATTACAATCAGTTTAATTTATTCCGATAGTTGGATTTACCACATACTATACAAATAATCCTTTAAAGTTGATCATAGCAAATTTAACATATTAATAATGGTGTCCTAGGTAAAATATTTACATGCCAAAAGAACATTATTAGATAAATAGACCGAGCTTAAAGACCATTTTCAATATAATAATATATCAAATGGGCTTTGAATTTTAAAATGTAAAATATATTATAACAGATTTGACATACTATGAATTACATTATTTTTGCGGTATTTATGAAGATTATAGTAGAATATCGCATTAGGAAACATTTCCATAATTTTAGTTTTAATGTAGTATGCAATTGTCAATTTAAAAGTAACAGTCCATCAGTTTGATATTTAAGAACATTTTGCAAATTATGTGATTATTAAATTTTAGAATCATTCCAGGTGAGATAATATTAAATTATTTTAGAATAAAGTCTTTATCTTTCAAGATTTACTGGTTCTATTAAATAACATGGAACAATGACAACATTTTTATCATCAGAGTAAATCAATCCTATTTCTTTTGAACGAAATTGTGCACCGTTTTTGCAAAATAGCGCAAATTAATGTATCTTTTGTTGCGATAAATTCTATATTATTAGTGATTTGAAGAAAAACCCATGGACAATTTCATATAAAATGGGTAAATTTGAATACATTTCGGCTAAATCATATTAAATTGGGTAAGTTCTTATATTATTGGATTAACTGAAATTATTATGATTGACTTGATAATAAATTGAAAACATACATTTTGGTAAATGCTTGTATCTTGGGTTAATTGAAATAAATAAATTTAGTAGAAACAACATTGTCTACATTTATATAAATTTTAAGAAATTCAAATGTTATTTTTTATTTGAATAATTTTTGGTAAATTCCAATGATATTGCGTAATTAATATCATTTTGTTTAGTTTTTTAATTTTGACTAAGTTCAATTTACTAAGTGTAAGTTCATTTATCATTGGGTGGTGCCTCAGGTATTAACTTAGGTGATTATTATTATTAATGGGAATAATATCGATACATTTATTATCTAATTAAAATAAATATTGGGTAAATTTATGTAATGTTTTTGTAAATAGATGATTGCTTGCAACGAACAAATAGACCGAATTATTGAAGAATAACTACGGATTTTATCGGAACATGAGGTATTTGGTGGCAGGTGTTTTGAAAACAAATGGCATTAACTAGCTCAAAAACAGGTAGCTGATTTAAACAGTCCTATAATATTACAAATCTTTGTAAAACTTTAGTTTTGGGAAATACCGCTAGAAGACGCCAGTCACATTTAACCATCATGTGATACGAGTGACTACAGCAACTTTTTCTTGATTTTTATAATCATCCAGCATTTATCAACGAATCTTTTCCGATGACTGACAGTCAGTAAAATACGTAAAAAATACATTTTGAAAGTAAAAGGATAAAGAGTTTCAACTCAAATTTTAAGGCAACCCTTTTTAAATGTAAACGAGTTGGCAGTTGTAGAAAGGGTGATCATCCTTTACTAATTCATATACAGCGGTATCCGAATTGCAAATATGTTCAGGATGAATCTACAGAAAATGTTCCCGTGCTACGCATAACGAACAATCCTTGGGAATTTAAGCCCAATGCGATCTGAATTCGTACGAATACAATCGTTTAAAAATTTCCCGCAAAATATTACCCGAGATGTAAATTTGTTTTAAAGCAGAACTGTGGTAATATACCGGGCGAGTATCGTTCAAATCAAAAACCCTATTCTAGCTTAAACGAGAAGGTTTTGGTCTATTGTTTAATTAATAATTTAATTAACAGTCTAGATCGAAGGAAATCTAAACCATTTTGTAGCATTTTATAATGAATTTTTTAGCAAAATATCGGTCGATCGAGTACTATAAAAAATATTATTTAGTTAACATTTAAATTAAAACAAAAGAATAAATAAATATTAAATTGTTTGTAATTTAGACTAAAAATATTACGTTGAATAATAAAAAAAAGGTAGTATGAGTTTGAAAGACTTTTATTTTTGAACATGTTTTCAATTCTTATAATTGTTTCTAAAACACTTTTTAAATATTGTACGTCATTTAAACAATGATCCATTAATTCCCTTACGTCAAATGGGCAATAACCTATAAATTGATCCAAAAAATCTTCTTCCTCTTGATAATCCTGTGAAATACGAAAGGCAGCGTAGATTTCTACGAAATCACAGAGTGCTTCTCGCTAATATAAATCAAAACAAATTAACGATGTTTCGTGTAATGAAATTGATTTCTTACTATTTTGTATGATCGCTTAAATGTATCGGCTCTTTCCGAAAAAATTGATACTGTTACAACTAGTCGACTGTCCGACCTAAATTTTAAAGATACTACAACAACAAAAAAAACAATTTTAAAACAATATAAGTTATTTTAAAAATACACAATTTTTGCCGAGTTAATTAGAAATTCAACGTAACGGCTATAAAACACAGTAAATTTAGTTCTAGCTAGATCGAATAAAACGTGTAGGAATGTTTTAATAGAGAGCGTTTCTCACCGTTCTTCCTTATCGTAAGGTTTTTTCTCCCGGTATACCCTGGAGTTGGTGCGCGTAACGTTTTCCCTCACGCTAAGATAGCCCGCCGGCTAAGACAGTTTGGGGAAACTCCGCCTTGATGAGGGTTGTTTTATCTGATTGTTTAGTATGTAATAGTATTATGTAAATTTATAACATAAAACTCAAAAATGAATAATACAATGTTATAAAATAATTTTCAACTCTGAACCTGAAATTAAATATGTTTGTAAAAAATTGTTATAATTTGTTTTTAAATTATCTTACATCCTTCTAGCTGTCACACTCTAAAATAAAAACTCTGATTTAAAATTAAAAACTTTTATTAATATTTTACAACATTTTTTTGTTGACACAAAGGAACTATCGTTAACAACATTTAACACGCTATCTATAAAAACCACTAAATCGTCTATCACCTTTAAGAACCCAGTTTTTGGGGCTCCTTCCAAAAGCATTTCGTGAGAATTATGCTCTTTTTGAAAATATATCATTCTTTGTGCAATTAAATCCATTTCAAGATTTCGATTTAGATTTTTCAATTCTTTATTTAAATGTTTAATCAGTTCATAATCCTTAAACGGTTCCTTATTTTCTTTATAAGTCATTATTCGCCAACAAAAATCAAAGCGAAACTAGTTTGTATAGAAAGCGATGTGGTTTGTTTTTTCTAACAGACCACGTAATATAAACTACATTAACAACCCCGATTTTAAACAGGTTACACAAAAATATTTTATCGTTACACCTTGAAATAAAAATTATAAATAAAAAATTTTTTAACTTTTTTTTGTGATACTATTTTACATTTCCAATTTGGCAAGAATAAATGGACACAAATGAATCTGATTACCGCGAACTATTAACGGTACATCACAATCTTTCCGTCTTTCAACAATTAAACCGTAGAAAGGGCGAAAAAGCTCCAGGTGGATAATTCATCTTAACTCAATAATCTTTTTCTTCCGAAATCCTTTGCAAATATTCGTTAGATAGGTTCCTTTCGTATGAAAGGTAACAAACTTTCAAGGAGTATTCTCTCTGCTATATATTCCGCTTGAAGTTTTCGTTTCTGTTTTTTCAATTCTATAATTGTATGTTGTAGTGACAACAATTCATTCTCCTTACACAATTCCTTATTTTGTTCAGCACTCATTTTTTTCGACTGTCGTCAACAGATTTTATTCTGTTATGTGTCAAAAGTAATGAAATAGGCAAAATCCATAAAAATCAAAATTCTTGGTATTTGTTCATAGAGTGCCGGTTTTAAATAAAATTCTTTTTTTAATCATCACACTAACATCATTATGGAAAGCACGTGCCAGTTCTATTATTCCCGCCCATTATTTCGTTTTCCATGAAACCTAACGATCGTTTTGTCGTTATAAAATACCAACGAGCTTGTGAAAATGATAAATTGACTAATCTAAGTTATATATATATTATATTTGCTGTTGCCAATAACTAAATCTTTAAACCGATCTTGTGACGTATACGCTAAAATATAAAATAATAATAGATGTCTGTATGTATTAAAAATGCAATATACATACATTTTTGTAACGAAATTTTCCATTATTTAATATTTGTACCCAATTAAATTAATTATAAATATAATTAAAATGAAGCATAAGCAAGCGACAATAAAAACCATTGACTGTACGCTTAATAAAGAAACCATTCAAATTAAAAATACAGCCCTCTAGAAATTATAATAGTGGTAATAATAAATGTAATTATAAATGTATTTCATAGTTTACACATAATATAGGTTGTTTACATTAAAAGACGGGAGATAAATAACTCCATATGTCATCTTCAAAACTTATTGTAGCCTATTGAACCAGAAAACGTACAAATACAATAAACAGACTAAGATACGATAAGAACGATTTATTCTTAATTTGTTACGTTTATTCAATACACGAAGATAAACGTTCACGAATGCAAATTTTTTCACGCGGACAAATACATGAAATTAAGTTTTAATACGCTTATAGTAGTTAAGATACCTAAAAATTCCAGATAATAAGACGTACGTAAATTCTGGTACCTTTTAATATTCATTTACCTAATTTTAAGTTTAATTTACGCTTAGATTTATCTTTGTTGTCAACTTATTTCAGAAAATTCAAACTGATCCCAGTTTTTTACAAACTCAGTTAAATATTTCATGCTTCACATTTATAATTTTTAAAGCTTTTAAATAATTTTGTGTGGCAATATAAATTTAGTTTGAGGTCGATGCTATCAATTGTTAATAAAAATTATACGTTATTGAGTTTTTATTACTAAACTTGGAGATACTTATTTTATCAATAATTATATTCATCAAACAATCATAGTAGGGATGATCTGATTTAGAAAGAATTGGTCATATATACCCAGTTAATTTTTTAATCGGAATTGTATTTATACATTGTTGTTTTCTTGTAATAAAATTATATTAACTCTATCTTAACAAATTCTATATATAATCATATATACCAATATTTGTTTATATAAAAAATTAAATAAAACATTTTTTAACTGTTGGTTAAATATTTATTTAATTATTTTACATAAATTAAATTATAAACATTAAGTTGTGTTAGTTGGTTGAACCGAACCCATGACATCCTCTTACTCCCGTTTTACTAAGAAATCTACACCGGCAAAATGGCGGCATAGTTCATTCTAGCTCAAATTAAATATTTATTCTTGGTTCTTATATCTATACTTGGAACTGCGTCATTGATGACGTAGGGATGCAAACTATGTATTGATTGTTTATTTATTTATTTCCAAAAAGTAAATAAAGTTTAATTTTCAACAGGGGTAAGTAGGATATCACGTGATTGGGTGTGGCCAAAAGTTACCAAGGGTATAAAGCGAAGGTCGCGAATTCGTTTCCCCATCTCGCAAATAACTAATTAGCATTTTAAACGGCGAAAAAACGAAAAAACGAAAAAAATGACACCAAAAGTAAATAAGTTGACGTAATCGTGGGGGTCACATATTACCAACCATATCTCGGTTCGACCTTGTCCGATCGTGACCAAACTTGTTGATTTGATAGACCGAGGCTTAGTGGTTGTGGACAGGTGTCAGGCGTCGAGGTCAAGGATCATCTTCAAGGTGAAATTTGAGATTGAAAACAAAAATATGTTTTTCGATTTTTCCAAGGACAAAAATTTTTGGAAAATATTTTGGGGGGGGGGGGGGTTGTTTTGGCGGCCATCTTGGCGGCCATCTTGGAAAAAAGTGTTCATATACACGAAGATAAACGTTCACGAATGCAAATTTTTTCACGCGGACAAATACATGAAATTAAGTTTTAATACGCTTATAGTAGTTAAGATACCTAAAAATTCCAGATAATAAGACGTACGTAAATTCTGGTACCTTTTAATATTCATTTACCTAATTTTAAGTTTAATTTACGCTTAGATTTATCTTTGTTGTCAACTTATTTCAGAAAATTCAAACTGATCCCAGTTTTTTACAAACTCAGTTAAATATTTCATGCTTCACATTTATAATTTTTAAAGCTTTTAAATAATTTTGTGTGGCAATATAAATTTAGTTTGAGGTCGATGCTATCAATTGTTAATAAAAATTATACGTTATTGAGTTTTTATTACTAAACTTGGAGATACTTATTTTATCAATAATTATATTCATCAAACAATCATAGTAGGGATGATCTGATTTAGAAAGAATTGGTCATATATACCCAGTTAATTTTTTAATCGGAATTGTATTTATACATTGTTGTTTTCTTGTAATAAAATTATATTAACTCTATCTTAACAAATTCTATATATAATCATATATACCAATATTTGTTTATATAAAAAATTAAATAAAACATTTTTTAACTGTTGGTTAAATATTTATTTAATTATTTTACATAAATTAAATTATAAACATTAAGTTGTGTTAGTTGGTTGAACCGAACCCATGACATCCTCTTACTCCCGTTTTACTAAGAAATCTACACCGGCAAAATGGCGGCATAGTTCATTCTAGCTCAAATTAAATATTTATTCTTGGTTCTTATATCTATACTTGGAACTGCGTCATTGATGACGTAGGGATGCAAACTATGTATTGATTGTTTATTTATTTATTTCCAAAAAGTAAATAAAGTTTAATTTTCAACAGGGGTAAGTAGGATATCACGTGATTGGGTGTGGCCAAAAGTTACCAAGGGTATAAAGCGAAGGTCGCGAATTCGTTTCCCCATCTCGCAAATAACTAATTAGCATTTTAAACGGCGAAAAAACGAAAAAACGAAAAAAATGACACCAAAAGTAAATAAGTTGACGTAATCGTGGGGGTCACATATTACCAACCATATCTCGGTTCGACCTTGTCCGATCGTGACCAAACTTGTTGATTTGATAGACCGAGGCTTAGTGGTTGTGGACAGGTGTCAGGCGTCGAGGTCAAGGATCATCTTCAAGGTGAAATTTGAGATTGAAAACAAAAATATGTTTTTCGATTTTTCCAAGGACAAAAATTTTTGGAAAATATTTTGGGGGGGGGGGGTTGTTTTGGCGGCCATCTTGGCGGCCATCTTGGCGGCCATCTTGGAAAAAAGTGTTCATATTTAGTTTACTACTACTGGAAGGGTAAAATTCGGAAATTGTCTTCCCCCTTTCCGTAAAACGTTCAGTGTAAAGGATCGTCCAATTAAATTTGTACACAACACTGCGTTAGCGTGTTTAAAAACTAGCTGCGTTATCCTTGTGTTTGTTGCTCCTAGGTTACACACACAACAAACACGTTTAGTTTCTTGGAATTTGACGACGTCAGTGAAGAGGACCTGAAGTGGGATTGTCTCTCTTTCTCTGAAACGAGGAGAAGATCCAGAGGTAAAGCCCAAGCATATTACTGAAATAGGAGAGGGTTATTCTCTCAAATATTGGGGGATTTGGGTTTTTCTTTTTTTCCACTTTGGCGAAGTCATGTGATTTCAGTGACCACCGAGTGGGGTCCGTCGGTGACTAGGGCCTCGCGTTTCGTCATTTCGTTTTCTTCTCCTGATCAAGATATTTCTCAATTTCGAGTATCTCCCAGCCAGTATTTTAACTAGCTTTAATATTTAATTTTTCAACAGCCTTTTTAAAGGCTAATTACTAACTATTAGCTTTACCCAAACAGTCTTTTTCAAGACTACTAAACTATTACAAAGTCTTTTTCAAGACTTCTAAGCTATTACAAACAGTCTTTTTCAATTCTAATAAGCTATTACAAACGGTCTTTTTCAAGACTACTAAGCTATAATTATAGCTTCTTTTAAAATAGGTTTTTAAGTAAGTTTTTAAATATGAGCACCAAAAAGTTTTTATCTGGGGCCCAATAACGCCAGAAGCGGAAGAGATAAGATAGTTTTGTTAGTAGTCAGAACGTTTTTTGAAATCGTCAGGCAAGAGCCATAATGATATTTCTGGGGAAAACTTGGGAAATAAAGAGGGCTTAGAATTTGAAGGTGATAGTATTTCTGAGGTTCTTCCAAACATTAGTTCTGCTTTAGACATTTCACTAAGTAATAAAGCCGAAATTATTAGAAACCCATCTATCTCTGACGATGTGCAACATTTATCCAATTTAAAAGAAGTGCGCTTACACGCGCTGGATATTAGTTTAGATAAGAATTGGCTTAAAGTTCAACCTAAACTCAATCTTTTACTAAAACTTTAATTGGTCAAATGCTTGAGTATTCAGTTGCAAAAAATGCAGTTCAGTGCTTTTCTTCCAGTCGTTTTTTAGGCAGTAAAATTAATGGATTTCCTGAACGGATTTTCGGATTGGAAAAATATGGCGAAAAAATTCGAAAAACACTTCACTTCGAAGAAATCTTTTTGACAACTAGCCCTTATTTAAACTACACTGAATCCAAAACTCCTGGATCAATAGCGTGCCAGGTTAATGACCACCATAGACTTGACGTAATTTGAAATAGAGAGGTACTATCTGCACACGTGAAAATCATAATTTTATGTTATCAACAAATTTAGTAAGGAAGACGTCATAAATATTTTGACGGAGGGTGGCTTAAAACTGGAGAATTGCGTTAGACAGACTTATTACGGGGCAAGTGTAATGAGTGGACACGTAAAAGGAGTGAGGTTTAAAGTAGAAGAGGCAGTAGGCGGACATTGTCCATACGTGCATTGCTACGCGCGCATCGCTTAAATTTAGTTTTAGTTGACTGTTGCTCCAAAATATCGGCAGTTAGGGAACTACTTGGTTTGGTTCAGGCCATATACAATTTTCAAACAATTCGGTTATTAGATGCGAATGTTTTGAAAACTCCCAAAAAGATCTGGGCTATGAGATACTTAAATCTCCTCTCGGATATAGGAACCAACAATAAAGTCCAGCTCTATTGGGTTCCTGGTCATCGCGGGTTCTATTGTAATGAAAAGGCTGATGTCTAAGCCAAGAATGGAGCCTAGGCTGCGTTCATTGGTCCCAAACCTACCCCTCTAGCATAGTGCGCCTTAGCTTTAATTCTATGACTGACAGTCAACTCAAGCTTTGGCTTGAGATGAATAGCCAAAGGCAGGCTAAAGAGGTTTTCTCGGGCCCCTCTAGGCAGAGAGAAAAAGAGCTGCTCTCGCTCTCCAAGTCCAATATCAGGCTGGTCGTTGGCCTATCGCCTATTAACCGACATTTTTACTTGATTGGAATCAATGATGATCCAATCAGTAGGGCTTGTTAGGTTGAGGAGGAAACCTCCTTTCGCGTACTTTTGTAGGTGCGATTATAACGCGGCCCAAAGGCTAAAGTATCTTGATATGCATCAGTTGAAAACCTTTGATTTCTATAACATTCCGATTAAGCGGATTCTCCGTTTTGTCACTTTTGTGTCGGATATTGGACTTTTTAAGTCATAATGGACCACTGGTCGAAGTGCACTCGGTGGTGGAGTAAAAAAAAGGTGTTAGTTATATTCGAAATTTTAGACTCGATTCCGTAGTTTTAACTTTGGATTATCTAATTGAAAACTAAAAACCTGAAGAAGCTGCCGTGCGAATTACATAACTTTAACAACTTAATATTAATTGTCGCACTAGACGAAGTATATTCGGCGTAACGAATTCCCTGTCGGTATACTTGCAAAGTTCTAAAGTTATTTTAACGGTTAAGACCTTAGAAGAATGTAGGACTCGGAACGCTTTGATTCAATTTGGTTAGAAGCTACTAAAATCGCAGAATTAGTTGATAAATTTATTTCAGATATGAAAGTTCGACTATTGGAAAACTTTGGAATATTTAAAGTTATAATAGCGTCTGACCCTAATTCGGAAAACTTTCTTAACGAAAACGATATCGTAACAGTACATTGTAATAAATACAATCGGTTTTAATTCGACCTGGATTCGTTCAAAAGCCAAATTAAAATAGCCAGAAATTTAATTATCCCCAAGAAATTTATCAGCGTAATCGACTGCTTCCACTATTTAATGAAAATGGCAGATGGGTACCCTGAACTAGTTAAGTATTATAAAATTGTTTCTTGTATTCCTGTGGCAAATACTATATCAGAAGGAAGTTTCAGTTCACTCAAAAGAATAGAAATATGTTTACGAACACCTATGAAAGAATTTTTGCTTTAAAATCTGTCTACACTGTCGATAAATCGTGATTTGTCGAATTGAATCTAATCGAAGAGGGGTAACTTTTAGAAATAATTTAAAAATAAACATTATAGATTTCAGGCTGGGCCTACGTGCTGAAAATTTCTGACGGGGCTACTGATGAAGAAGGGGTTTTTATGTTGATTTATCTGCCCTCTATTGTACATGTAGATAAATAGAAGCTCGGGAAAACTTATTTTGTCGAAAATAATTAAATACTATTGATTTACTTTTATAAATTATATAAATATTTTAATTGGATATTTTTCATAACACTTCAAGAGTTAAATCCTTTTTAAAGCTTTATGGGAAACCTAATAACCTAAACGCCCAAGGTTCAAGATAAAAATTATGCAATATAAAATATACCGTTTTTGCCTCGGCTTCTTTGATATTATCATCTTCGCGTTTGCTACTGCACCACAAATATTCCAAAACAATTGTCTCGGGGATCACTTCAGTGATGCCAGATCGTGGGATAAATCCCATATTGTGGGATTTTTAGGGTGTTATTTTTGGAAATGGGATAATGGGTTTTCTTAACCAAATCAAAGGGTTTTGTGGGATTTTTCACTTTTTGGAAGATTTTCGATCACCAGTTCAAAATACCCACGAAAATTTTTCTAAAGAAATATTGATACTAGCTTCCGAGGGAAAAGAAAGTACCCCCTTCCACCTGTTCGGCTCGATAATGGTCCTAACTTTTACTTTTCATTCTCATAAGCCACTGTACCCACCCTTAGTCCCCCCCTCCATAAAGAACGCAAGGCGTCGCGAGCCGCAAGGAAGAACGGGGGGGATCATGACGTGCGCTAAGTTCCAAGAAAGGCGAAAGGTCGCTGCTGTGGTTGCTGCTGGCCTTCGCATTTCTTGGAATTCGTCCACAGTCTTATCTCCGAAACAACTTGGGAGTAGAGAAAAACGAAGCTGTCCATTGTCCAATTTGAAGAGGAGCAAGGGTCAAATGGGTGGGTGGGGGGGGGGGGGAGAGCATAACTTTACTGTGGAATGCATATTGCATTTTGAGATCTAGCTTTGAGGCCAATAATATCAATTGCACTAACTTTAACCCATGTTGCAGAACCCCGACATTTCGATCTCCACAATTCAAAAATGTATAATGAATAAAATGGTAGAGTTGCTACATAATTATGGATAAGCAAGGAGGATAAAGTAAACTAGTTATTTAAATATGACATTAGTAATTTTTCCAAAAAATAAAAAAAAATAAAATACAAAACAAAAAAAACCTAATTTAATTCGGTCCCAAAATATTGTACCTGTTTTCCGAGGAGTTTTCGTGAATGTAACGGGGTTGTGGCTTTTGGGCGGTTTTTCACCGAAACTGTGGGATTTTTAACTTTCGAACATTGGCAACACATCACTTACTCCGGGAAGGTTTTACTCGGGGTAATTTACGTAAATAGCCTCGGGATTAGTTTATTTCGCGGATAAGTAGTCCGGGGAATAGTTAAAGGGAATATAACCTGCAAAGCTATCTTTATGGAAGACCCCTTCAATTTTTCAAATGTCCCTGTACAGTGGCGCCAAACATTTTTAAAGCCAAAGGCAAGAGCGGCCAGAGCTGCAAGCGTTGGTGTTCCACACCAAATACCTGAGGTTATATTCCCTTTAAACTCGGAAAAGGTTTATCTCAGTGGCTATGCTGTCTCGACAGCGCATGTCCTTGTTGTAAATCATTTATCGAAGCAGGTTTGTACCAGGTTCAATTTCCATTAACTCCGGTGGCCGGGTAATTATAGTATATAGTTAAAGCGGGTGGTGGCAATCCCTTCAAGACACTTGACACTCACTTTAGGCGTTAATCTCAACAAGTTGTATTTGGAACTGGTGTAAACTCAACAAGGAAGGAGTTGTTCTTAATTTTCACCCATTGTTATAAACTAGGATCGAACCCAGCTCCTCTTGCTGCTAGGCGAAAGTGCTAACCACCCCGCCACTCCACTTTTACTCTTGTTGAATGTGGGTCTCAGGTAGAGTTTGTCTCGGAAATATTTGATTCGCAAATAAGTAGGCCCTAGGAAAAACTTTGTCTTGGGAACGGTTTCTCTCAGGGATCTTTGTTTCGGGAATAAACAGTCTTAGGTTTAAGTAGTCTCCGATTTAGTTTGTCTCAAAGATATTTTGTCGGAGCTAGTTTGTTGATAATTTGTACGGCAGACAATTTGCGAGGGGTCCGTCACTTAAGGAAAATGTGTACAAGATTCGGAATCAAGGAATCTTAGAGCTGATTCTTGTTGATTCCATCTGGATTCCGTGATTCCATGAAGATTCCGTGATTCCATGAAGATTCCGTGATTCCACGTTGATTCCGCGATTCTACTCTGATTCTATGATTTCGCACTGATTAAGTGATTCCGTGATTCCACGCTGATTCGGTATGATTCCATGATTTGGGTATGATTCGGTATGATTCCATGATTTGGGTATGATTCGGTATGATTCCATGATTTGGGTATGATTCGGTATGATTCCATGATTTGGGTATGATTCGGTATGATTCCATGATTTGGGTATGATTCGGTATGATTCCATGATTTGGGTATGATTCGGTATGATTCCATGATTTGGGTATGATTCGGTATGATTCCATGATTTGGGTATGATTCGGTATGATTCCATGATTTGGGTATGATTCGGTATGATTCCATGATTTGGGTATGATTCGGTATGATTCCATGATTCGGTATGATTCCATGATTTGGTATAATTCTATGATTTGGGTATGATTCCAGTATGATTCGGTATGATTCCATGATTTCGGTATGATTCCAGATTCCAGGTACGATTCCACAATTCGGGGATGATTCCGGATTCTAGAGGTGATTCCAGGATTCGAAGTTAATTCGACTATGATTCCGTGATTCAAAGTTGATTCCCTTATGATTCCACGATTCCAACACAATTTTTTGATTCTGAAAAATTTTTGACAATTTGTCTCGGGGATAGTGTGTTTTGAGAACAGTTTATGTCTAAAGTATTAAATCTTAGGAATAGTTTGCTTCTGGAAATATTTCTTCGTAGAACAGTTAATATCAAAGAAAACATTTGGCGGTTGTGATCAATATGAAATAATTAACATAGTAATTAAAAATTAAGTAGCTCTATATCTAATTTTAAATGATAAACTTTGACACTTTTACCACCCGAGTTACAACTTACAACCTTTTATTCATATTTTTCTTAAGAGTTGTCGGGATTTTAAAAATCCCGTTTATTCAAATACTTACGAAATCTCGCTACCAATTGCTTAAAATCCATAATATTAATAACATTTTAATATTTTAATATTGACTATTCGCTACCGAAAATTATCGCTACGCCTCCTTTGGTTCGCCATTGAAAGCTAGATAGGTATGGGCAGACGCTATTAGATTTTCCTCATCGTTATTCGTAAATTTTACTTCATAAATAATGTTACTTGCATTTTAATATATTTTTTGCATCGTTTGATTATAGTTTGATAAGTTTATTTAAGAAAAAACGTTCTTATGACTTTTTAATTTGTCTGTGTAGGCGCAACCTCGGAGAAGCTAGCGCCGCGCCGTTACGCCACCTAGACTCGTTTTGGTCGCGAACAGAGCCGTGCCTAGCCCAAAGGGCGCCCTGGTCAAAAAACCAAAACAAAATGGCGCCCCCAGAACCTTAGGTAGAAATTTTTAAATTTTCAATATCCAATTTAAATGAAAATCTTTGATTTTGCGCCCCTAAAACTTTGGCGCCCTGGGCCACTGCCCCGCTCGCCCTACTCAAGGGACGGTTCGGGTCGCGAATAACATTTAAACACACTCCACTCGACAAATACCGTACAAAGAGTAAAGGTGAGGCACCCAACATTTTATGAAGACTTAATTTGGGAGTTAAACAAAATTTTTTTCAGAAACGATAGATAAATTTATTGATCCATAATAAAAATTACAAAGCCGGGCGTTTAATTTAGGAGAAAAAAAGACAGATTTTAAAGACGGTTTTTTTTAATTCAGGTTAAAATTGTGGTTACCGTTTCAGTTTTTCAATGGTACCCGACAAGTTCCCATTAGCTCCATTTTGAATTAGAAAAGATGCGGTTTTGTCCTGTTCGTTTCTTAGGAGTTTCATCATCTTTATCTGAGACGTTTACACTCGCGTCATTTGCTATAAGGAACTCTTCAAGTTCGAGAAGTCCGTCGTAGCATGCTACCAAAAGAAGTGGCGTATTTATCTACGGTATTCACATTAGCCCCATTCTGAATTAGTAAAACCGCCGTATCTGGTCGATGGTTTCGAATTGCAGCATTGAGAGGAGGTTCTTCATATGTATCTGAGCCGTTGACATTCGCGCCCATTTCTATGTGTAGTTGCACAAGTTCCCGACGTCCGTCGTAGCATGCTACCAACAGAAGTGACGTGTGCCCGTATTTATCTACGGCGTTCAGATTAGCCCCGCTCTGAATCAATGAATGCGCTACATGGAGAGGAGTCGATTTATCTTTAGTCGTGGTGTCAACGATTATGCCAGTTTTTATTGAGAAGTTCAAGAGAACATCATTTGCATTTCTGGCAAAACTTAATCTCCATTACGTCCTGGTTCTTTGAAGTAAGACTTTTTACCATTTACATGTTCGATAATAGCATTGAGAAGATGGTCTTTGTTTTCCAGTCTGAAAAAGGCGGTTTCTTGATGGTCGTTTAAAAAGTTCCTTTTTCTCTTTCCCAAGTACTTTCAACTGAATCAATGTACCGTTGCATTAATTGTTTAACTTATGTTGTACGAAACCGTCGTCAGTCGAACGATATTGAGCTTGTTATCCAGAAAGGTTCTTATCACTCCTAATTCTACACGCAGTAATATTTCGAAGAACAAACATTGAATGGCCTCTTGATATTCTGCCTTATTAAGATTTTGTTGGAAATAATTGAAAACGAAATATTCCGCAAAGACTTTGTGGATGAACTCAATGTAGTGTCCGCTTTTTTGCACTAAACCCACTTTTTTAATTCCTCGCTTAGAATGTTAGCTTGAAAAGCATCGGTTTTGGATTTGAAAGGAAAAAAATTTGTAACTCTTCTCTCAGCAGAAGTCGACAAGCGCATTGCCAGTGCAGTTCTTGGATATCGGGTTCAAAATACGTCTTCCAACTTTTTACCGAAATATGACTTATTGAAGTGCAGGGTTTCACGGAATTGTAAATTCTGAACTTCTTATCAACAAAATCTTCCATCAGGTTGATTAAAGTTCAGTGGCGTAACGACAAAATTTGGGCTCCCCCGCATGATATCAAAAGGGCCCTTTATAAAAAGACAATTTTTTTTTATTTTCCCCATTTTTACAAGTTCTCTGAAAATATTGGGGATATGTGCCAGATTTCTACATTTTTACCAATAGTTTAAGCATAATTTTTTTAATTATTTAAAAATATTAATTAAATTAAAAAATTAATACTTAAAACGAAAGGGCCCCCTATTTGGTGAAAATGTCGTGGGGGCCCTCCGCCGCGTGGGGTCTGCGGGTCCTTAGTTACGCCACTGCACTAGTCATTTTCTTCGCTGGTTAAATCGCGCAATCCCGGAAACGTTTTGTGGATCGAGTCAACGACATCCTCCTGTATCCTGATTGGCTCAAGTGATTACATAAAACGCAGATGGTAGAAAGGGTAATGATATAGTTCTATATTCATTGTTGAAATGAATACATTCATGTAGAAACATGGAACATGCGTCCAAACTGATAATAATAATAATCAGCTAGGCTAATACCCAAGGCACCACCTTAGGCCCAAGTCATCTAGCGACTTATAAAGCCTTTAAACAGATGGCCGGGTTACAATGCGTAGGAGGGTGGTGGCAAGCCCTTTTTTAGGTTCATGCTGATACTTGAAGTAACGTAAGAAATTCATAATTATGATATACTTTTATTGCGAGGCGTTAGATTACACATCGGCTCGATGTATGTACAGTGCGAGCATCACCTCTAACTATACATGTATATATACTATACTAAAAAACTATTTACATTTAAAATCACCGCGTCGTTGTTAGTTTTCTATTATTGTTCTAATTTTAGTTTTTTCTCTATCGTCCCCGGGTTTACTTTAACTTCAAACTTTTTTTTTTATAAGTTGAATATCGTTGGTTTTATAACTATGCGACCGGAGCGAGTTGTCGTAGGTGCCTTGATTAATAAGTTCTTAAGAGTTTGTACTGATCTTTCAGCCATACCGTTGGAGCGAGGGTAGTGTGGGCTGCTGGTGATATGTTGGACGCCCCATTCTTTCAGGAAGTCGCGAAACTGGCGTGACTGGAATGGTGGACCATTATCTGAAATGAGTCGCTGAGGCGCACCGTAACGGGCAAAGTGGGGTTTCAAAAAATTTATTACAGAGGACGCATCAGTGGTTTTCAACTCTTTAGCTTCTATAAATTTAGAAAAGTAGTCAACTAATAGAATTATTTTATCGTTGTGTACTTGGAAAATGTCCGTAGCCACTTGTTCCCATGGAAGGCTTGGAACCTGGTAAGGATGGGATCGTATAGGCGGATTAGCGGGATCCCTGGTGCGGCAAGTGTGGCAAGTCTTGATGGTGTTTGCTATGTCAGCTGCCATGTTAGGCCAAAAGACGTACATTTTCGCCTTAGCTACGCATGCGGACGTCCCTTGGTGAATAGAATGGAGTTGGCGGATGATTTCTTCTCTCATGTTTGGCGGAATAACTAGTTTTGTCCCTCTGTACAAAAGACCCTCCTCCTCGTGAAGCTCTTCCTTATATGGCCAATATAGTAAGAGCTCCTTGTCCAACTTTTTTGGCGATAATGGCCAACCTTCGTAAATATAATTGATTAGTGTTTTATATGTCCTATTTTTTGAAATAGCTTCTATAAGTGACGTCTTCTTCTCATCCGAAAGCACCGTAAGAGTGTGAATCGCTGCTTGAGGTCCTTCCATTTCCGAGGTATCGATGTTGTATGTTGGTAGGGTCGATCTTGATAGGGTGTTGGCGATAGGCAATTTTGTGCCAGGGACATATGTCAATGAAAAGCTATATCGGATGAGACGTAGGACCATTCTTTGCATTCGAGGTGAGAGGAGATGTAAAGGTTTTTGTACGACTGCCAAGAGTGGCTTATGGTCTGTTTCGATACGCACTGTTATACCTATAATATAATAATGAAATTTTTCACAAGCGTATACGATACCCAAAAGTTCTTTTTCGATTTGGGCGTAACGTTGTTGGGTGGCGTTAAGAGTGGTAGATGCGTATTCGAAGAGCTGCACCGATACCTTTGGAGCTCGCATCGACGGATATAATGCAAGGTTTCTGTGGAGAAAATTCTGATAAAATTGGAGCCGAAGAAATTAATTGTTTTAAAAAGTCATATGTAGTTTGTTTGTGTGCATCCCAACAAAATACGGCATCTTTTTCCGAATATGCCGGAAGGAATTACGTGACGTAGTTGACCATTCCTAAAAATCGTTGAAGGGCTTTTTTATCAGCTGGTGGAGGCAAGTCCATAATTGCTTTCACCCTGTCTGGGTCGACGGATATCTGGTCGGGTGTTATGTAATGCCCTAGATATTTAATGTTACTTACGACCAATTGCAGTTTGTTAGAAATAAAAGTAAGACCAACGCTTCTTGCCCTTTCCAGAATGCGGCACAGATGGTTTTTGTGAGATTTTATATCTTTGTCCAAAAGTAAAAAATCATCAGTTGCAATCTCAGTGTCCGGGAATTCATCATGCGGGAAGAAATCAGACATCACTTTCTGGAACACCTCGGAAGCCGTACAGATACCATATGGCAACCGTAAAAACCGGAACGTGCCAAATGGGGTAGTAAAAGTACATAAAAACGAGCTTGCTTCCGTTAATTCTACTTGCCAAAAGGCGTTCTTGGCGTCCAGGACAGAGAATATTTTTCTTCCGTGCAGTCTTGAGAAGATCTGCTGAGGAGTGTTCATGATTCGTGGATGTCGTCTTATGGCCGGATTTAGTTTTCGAGGGTCGAGACAGATGCGTATTCCGCCTTTTGGTTTACGTTGGACGACCATCGGATGTACCCAGTCAGTTGGGCCTTGTACGGAGGTAATTATGCCTTCTTTTAGCATTCGTTAAAGTTCATCGTATACCGGTTGGTATAGGGCATGTGGGAGTTTGTGAGGCGTGGCTACAAAAGGTATTGCATTAGGTTTTAGTTCAATGTTATATTTTACCGGCAGTTTTCCGATTCGGTCAAAGACCTCTGGAAATTGTCGTATAATAGTCAGCGGGTCTTCCTCGGTTGATTCGTTGTTGGTGGTTTCATGTAGATGAAGGGGTAGTCGTAATTTTGGTTACGTCGTGCGCTGTACCAGTTTGAGGATTTCTAATGCTCTGGCCCCCAATATCGGAGTCGTGCTGCTTGTAGTCACATAACATGGCAAAGGTGTTTTTACCGCAAAGGAGGCACATTGTATTTCAGCTACTCCCAATATTGGAACACTATGACCTGTATAGGCTATAATTCGGCGTGTTGGCTGCGTAAGAGGTGGTTTAACCGTCAAAGTGTCAAAAGCAATTTTAGGTAATATATTAACTTGTGAGCCTGAGTCCAATTTAAAAGAGATTTTCTCATTACATACATAAATTGGTTCGTACCACTCATCATCGGGAACATCTGTAGATGCGGGCTCTAGCTGGTTGGTATGTAGAGCCAGTATAGTATACAGTGATAGGTTCGAGTATTCTGTGTTCTGTGGTGCAGATGGTTCCAAAAAGTACGAGTCGTGATATAGTTGGTCTTGTAAGTTAATGGGTGGCCGAGGTGGTTCCTTGTCTTCTGCTGTATATGTGGGAAGCTGTAGAGGATATGTAAATTCAGAATCATACGTGAAACACTGTTGTGATAGTTCCGTTGGGGCATCTTCCATTTGGATGGCAGCAAGAAATTGTGAAGAGTTAGATCTACACAGGCTTGCCCAGTGCCCACGCTTTTTACAGTTGTGGCAGGTCGAGTTCATGGCAGGGCATCTAGTCTGACGATAATGCAACAATCCACAGTTCGGACAGTTCTGGTGTGAAGCAGGAGGGTGGTACCCAGGTGGTCTGGAGAATCCTTGCCGATATTGGTGAGCAAATGGTCTTCGTGATTGTTGAGAACCCTGTCTTGTATTAGACGGATGCCATTGGCCTCGTTGATATGAAAACGCCGGACCCCTAGGACGAGCTGGAGCCAGAGCTCGAGGTTGATAATGCTGGCGATTACGGTAATGGCCATCATTTAAGGTATTGACTGCGGCTGGACCATACGTATGTGAACTGTAAGTATCCTGCTTGCGTACAAGATCAGCATGTGTAGTTGATGTCTCATCTGCTTGGCATATAGCTATCGCTTGAGCCAGGGTTAAGTGTTGCTTGGCAAAGAGCGATTTCCGAAGATCTGATTTGTAAATACCCGCCAGGATTTGATACCGCAGTAGCGAGTCAGAGTGTTGATCAAAGCCGCAATTCTGTGCCTGAGAACGGATATCCGCTAGGAACTCCCCAAATGCAGTTTGCTTCGTATGAAAAAATTTATATCGGTAAGAATCAGGGCTGTTGTATGGAGCATAATGGAGATCGAATGCTGCAAATATGTCTTCTGAATTATCAGGTTGCGGGTGTACGAAATTATCATAGACCATACGACCGACTGGGCCAACAATATATAAGAAATGTGCTACTTGCGTTTGCGGCTCCTCGATCGATAATTTGGAAGCCGTGGCGTAAATCTTGAACAGTCGTTGGTATTCTTTCCAAGCTGCAGTCGGATTCATCGTCCCTGGATCGAAATACTCTGGGCCCCGGAAAGTGGCAGACATGGCCATGGCAAGAGATGGTCGTGGCAGAGGCTGAGTTTATAACTGAAGAAAGTTCTAGAATCTTTGAAAGTAAAAGTAAAACCATAAGTGTATAATATTGTTACAATATTATAGACTTATGGTAAAACCAAAGGCAGCGTGGGATTTGACGGCCAAACAAAGAGGCGGGATTTTTGAGGGAAGCTATACTGCAGCGCTGTTTGCGGAATATTCGGAAGAAAAGAAAAAAGAATCGCCGGGCCACGGCCAACTTCGATCACGCGTACCGCGCTTTAGCGGCCCCGTCAATTGCCTCGCAAGTCGCATCTAATGTAAATTTGCGTGTAGGAATAATCCCGATAGGGGTGCTACGTACGACCAAAAACCTACTATCGCCAAAGGCGGGGAATACAAACGAAATCGCGGAAAAATGCTTTTTCTTCGGTTTTCCACTTACTTTTTTAGAAAAAAAAAGGTATAATAAGTTATATTATCTTTTCGCAATATATTTATGTATAATTCATAGTTAAAAAAATATTACTTTATAAATATTAAATGAAGAAAAAGAGACGCGTTTTTTTACGCGAAGGCGCCATATTAGAACACAAAGTTTTGAAGGCTGTAGAGGTGTTTAGAGCGTTTTGATGCGTAAATATTGTCTCTCTTAAACTTTATAAATCTTTAATAATAACAAATCTTTATTAATAGTATATATTGAGTGAAATTACACAAAAAATATTTTATTATTAAAAGTTTAAGCCCGACTAGTTTCGGTCGAGGTATTACGCCGTCAATTAATAGTATATATACAGGGTGTTTTTTTTGTTCGAAAAAGTGATTTTTTTCAAAAACTATGTTTTCTAGAAAGTTTATACTGTACATTATACGTGCCGGGGGACACTTTCTAGCAAAATTGCATCTAAATCGAAAAATATTTTCACGTTTTTTGAAAAATTAAATTTTAACCGCTAGGTGCTATTAGGAAATTTTCAATGAAAAAATTGTAGAGCGTCACCGAAAACGTATAAATAGCGTTGGCGCGAAAAAATATACGTCTTTTTCACTGAAAAAATACAACTTGAAAAAGTGACAAGTTGGGCAAGCTAAAATAACTTTTTTTTAATTCCATTGGGAGATTAGTGTAACTTTATGAAAGTCAGAAATTTGTTAAACTGGTGTTTAATACAATAAACACCGCTGAAAAATCGAGAAATGAGCTAGAACAACAACTTGACGAAATGCCGTTGGCGCAACGAGCAAGACTGTGGTTTCAGCAAGATGGTGCCCCGCCTCATTACCACAGAGCCGTGAGAGATTACCTAAACAACGAATTTGCACAACGATGGATAGGGAGAAATGGTCCCGTACACTGGCCAGCAAGGTCGCCTGATCTGACTCCGTTGGATTTCTTTCTTTGGGGCTTCGTCAAGGACAAGGTGTACGTGGCCTTCTTGTTTTGATGGGAAAGACCACCTTCCACTATGCTTCCATTAGCTTTCCCACCAAAGAGTCTATGAATTCATCCGTAGGCTTTAACTGTACTATTTCGTTATCCCATTTTAACAAGTTGAGCAAGCATATCTGACTTTATAATATCGCCTATTGTAAGCGCTTGCTAAGAAGTAACCCCGGCAATGATTCAAGCCGCCTTCGACAATAGGATTGTTCGCGCCCAAGCCTGCATCGCAGCCGAAGGTGCTATTTTCGAAACGTACGTAATTTTGTTTGTAATTAGATAAATAAAATGTCTCTTTGTTTTTTCAAAAAATTTGCATTTTTCATCCTATGAAATTAAATCGTGTAATACCTTCTTCGCCATTGTCTCCTCGATTTTTCAGTGGTGTTTATTGCATTAAACACCAGATTAAGAAATTACACTAATTACACTAATCTCCCAATGGAATTCAAAAAAAGTTATTTTAGCTTGCCCAGCTTGTCACTTTTTCAAGTTGTATTTTTTTCAGTGAAAAAGACGTCTATTTTTTCGCGCCAACGCTATTTGTACGTTTTCGGTGATGCTCTACAATTTTCTTATAGCACCTAGCGGTTAAAATTTAAATTTTTAAAAAACGTGTAATTGTTTTTGATTTAGATGTAATTTTGGTAGAAAGTGTCCCCCGGCACGTATAATGTACAGTACAAATTTCAAATTTCTAGAAAACATAGTTTTTGAAAAAAATCACTTTTTCGAGAAAAAAACACAATGTACAGTATATATATAGCAATTAACGAGTTTATAACCGTTCTTAGGTAGTATTTTCTGTATATCTAATTAGTTTTAAGAGTAAGAATATCTTAAAACTAATATAATTCAAAATAAAAGATACTTGGGTACATCTTTGGAACTAAATAGGTAAAAGATAGAAATATTCATAACAATGCCTTCGTGTTGCGTATCATATTACAAGCTTCGTGCGTAGTTTAAACTTTGGTCAGAAGTATCGCCGCCTACCGACTGAGTTTTAAATCGAATGTGTGAAAGCTGTCTGCTCATTCAAAATTATCACGATATAAAAGCTGAACCTTTCAGTTAAAGAACATTCAAATTCAAAAGTCGTCTGCTATTTCTTCACAAACAAACCCTTACTAAATCAAAGAGTATAAAAACTACGTAACCTAGAGATATAATGACGGTCGAAAGCAGTAAAGGAAGTTGTAGCAACCGGGGGGGAGTCCTTCAGTGAATTTGCACTTCAAATTTCGGT
Organism: Leiobunum rupestre; assembly: GCF_980474605.1. Lineage (NCBI taxonomy): Eukaryota > Metazoa > Arthropoda > Arachnida > Opiliones > Sclerosomatidae > Leiobunum > Leiobunum rupestre. The sequence continues at coordinate 20,804,576 of NC_143386.1, forward strand.
ACCGCAGCGCCACTACGGCAGTTTTAAGTGGCAATCATTTTGATTTAGTTCAAAATTCTTGAAAATTCATTAAGGAATTGGTTACCTTTAGGACTTGGCAACGTTAGAGAACAAACGCCTTATTCTTCACTTTTTGAAAATAAACACCGAAACAACGAATCCACAAATTCTAACTAAAAAATTCACGAAACAGTAACCAATTACTGTCACTTTTTTGAATTGACAGATATTAGACAATTAAATATCCAAAATGCCAAATTTAGCACCTCCGCAACACCGTAACTGCCATTTTTCTCCGGTTTTATTATATATTGTACTAAATACTGCCGTAGTGGCGCTGCGGTACCGAAATTTGAAGTGCAAATTCACTGAGTGCCTTCCCCCCCCCCCCCGGTTGCTACAACTTCCTTTACTGCTTTCGACCGTCATTATATCTCTAGGTTACGTAGTTTTTATACTGTTTGACTAAATATACCATATTATTCTAAGTTTAAAAAGACGAAAGCTTAGAATTTATTGTGCTAATAATATATTTTAACTTAATATTATTTATATAAAATTTTATTATAATATATTACCCTGAAGTTATATTGAATCTTATTTTCACTTTTTGTTTTATTTATTTATTTACATGTGTTTCAAGTATCTGGTATTACGCAATAATACTATGTTGCTGGCAGCATCTAAAGTTCTTGGTTTCTATTTAACTCTTTTATAATTTATAAACACCGTTAAAAAATTAGGATCTTTTAAAAAAATATTATACTATTATTTAAATATTAACCTACATTCAGTTCAATTAAATGTTTTTTTTAAATTTATTTAAAAAAAGTTGTTTTTAGTTGATTTTTTCTATCTAACTAACGTTAAATTTTGATCGTAGCGGAGCCCTGGTGGGAAAATATATACATTAAGGTGATTGATGGGGCCGCTAAAGCGCGATCGAAGTTGACCGTGGCCGGGCAAATGAGGGACTCACCGGGCAAACTACACGTTGGGGGATTGGTGGGCGTCCTCACACGGCCATCTAGGAGCAACAAACACACAGCACCCTACACAAGGAGAACCCAGCCAGCCTTTAAACAAGCTAAAGAAGTGTTGTGTACAAATTTCATTGGACGAGCCTTTACACTGAACGTTTTAAGGAAAGGGGGGAGACAATTTACGAATTTTTCCATTCCGACGGCAGCAGACGCTAAAACGTCTAACCAATGAAAACTGTACACAAGAAAATGCACGCCTTTTGACGGGTTGCGTTCTCCTTATGTGGGGTGCGGTGTTTGAAGCTCGTAGACGCTTGGGATTACAGAACTACGCCAATTTGCCGAAGCACCACGTATCAGTTTTAAATAAATAAATATATTTTAGTTTCCCCAAACGTTGTTGGTCTTTTTTACCTTTTCGCCGTTGGTTAATATGTTATCTTTAGACCAACCGTGTTTCTCGTTTTTCTAGCACGAGCTTAGTTTAGTCTGAAACTTTTTAATTAATTCGTCAATAGAGCGGTTTTACTGCAACATTTCAGACATTTCCAGATCTTTTTGTGCTTCGTTGATGTAATTGTACCAGAGTAAATTCGGCAAAATCTTCAATTATCGGAAATATAAACTATAGAGTACAGTAGGGTACTCGATGAGGCTAAAATACTTTTAGACTAAACTAAATCCCAATAAGTTTAAAATTGTCTGTGCACAATAGAAACGAAATATAAAATCACGTTTTCAATGAGAATTACCTTAAAATAATTTAATATATCCAAAAAAACTACTTTTAGACCAAAAAAGGGCGAAAAATGATAATTTTCAAAAAACTTAAATAGATGGCAGTGCAGTTCCAGTCGGATTAAGAAAGGCGCGAACAAAATCATTTGAATTTTTTCGAATCCTGGAGCGAGTATATCAAATCTATTTGTAATTTACGAAAATAATACTACAATTAACGATCTATCTAAAGATACCTTCTATAGAAATAAACCTTATAACGGCGGAGACACTACCAAAGAATAAAGGAGTTAACTCTGTTTCACGTTTTCGCCTTTAATTTTCTTAAATATGAAACGGTCAAACTAATTTAAATTTACGTAGTTTAAAGAAAACTTCACGATCTATTGAAATATACCACGTATAGACGTGTACCTCTTATAGGGGATAAATTATGAATTAATTAATATTACCAAAGAATAAAGGAGTTAACTCTGTTTCGCATTTTTCACCTTTAATTTTCTTAAATATGACACTGTCAAACTAATTTAAATTTAGTTAATTTAAAGAAAACATCACTATCTATCGAAAGACACCAAGTATAGGGAAATCTATTAACGTACATGACTAATTGTCGAAATATATTTAAATCAGATATATAACACAAAAAATTAAATTAAAATAGCAATGTTTTTGATAAAAAATTAACATAAAGCTCAAATAATCTTATTTATTTACACGACCAAACCTTTCTAATATACATAGAGCGTGGGTAAATAAATATGTTTATTTAGTTATTATCTGGTAAAGGTTTCTGTGCAAACACCAACAGAAGCGATATGCTTCACTGCAAACACCAACAGAAACGATATGCTTCACTGCAAACACCAACAGAAACGATATGCTTCACTGCAAACCCCAACAGAAGCGATATGCTTCACTGCAAACACCAACAGAAACGATATGCTTCACTGCAAACACCAACAAAAGCGATATGCTTCTCTGCAAACAATAACAGAAGTGATATGCTTAACTGCAAACACCAACAGAAGCGATATGCTTCACTACAAACACCAACAGAAGCGATATGCTACACTGCAAACACCAACAGAAGCGATATGCTTCACTGCAAACACCAACAGAAACGATATGCTTCACTGCAAACACCCACAGAAACGATATGCTTCACTGCAAACATCAACAGAAGCGATATGCTTCACTGCAAACACCAACAGAAACGATATGCTTCACTGCAAACACCAACAGAAGCGATATGCTTCACTGCAAACACCAACAGAAACGATATGCTTCACTGCAAACACCAAAAAAGCGATATGCTTCACTGCAAACAATAACAGAAGTGATATGCTTAACTGCAAACACCAACAGAAGCGATATGCTTCACTGCAAACACCAACAGAAGCGATATGCTACACTACAAACACCAACAGAAGCGATATGCTTCACTGCAAACAATAACAGAAGCGATATGCTTAACTGCAAACACCAACAGAAGCGATATGCTTCACTGAAAACACCAACAGAAGCGATATGCTACACTGCAAACACCAACAGAAACGATATGCTTCACTGAAAACACCCAACAGAAGCGATATGCTTCTTTCGAGGCATTTGCTGGGGTGGGTTGGGGTATGTTAATTCTTTAAACGTAAAAGGAAATATAACATATTTGTAAAAATACTTATTAAAATAAAATGACAAATTCTCAAGCTTGTCAATTTATTTTTATAAATATTTTTACAGGCCACAATAAACCATGCCTTTACGTGGCTGTGTGCCATAAGTAGCGTTTATATACGATAATAACTATATTAAAAACTTAATTGTTTTAATATAATTTAAATAAATATAAAAGCGAAAACTAATTGGTTTAAAAACATTAATAACTATCATATTAACATATAACTAATATAAATTGTTTCATTTGTTTATAGCCTTCAAAAATGCTTTGGTCCCTTTCGACCGAAATCCCATTCGTTCGAAAACGATTTAACATTGAGTCCCAATCGATCGAAAATACCCCAATTGTGCGGTTTACAGCCCAATTTTGCACGTTTATATTGTTTTTATAGTACATCAAATTTCGTTTTTATGAGACGTTTTTTAAATAGGTTTACTTCTTATATAAATAAGTGTTGATAGTCTTATTGGAGCCAGTTAGCTAAAATGGCGAAAATAGCAATTGCTACAAACTTAACCATTCACATTAAAAAATGAAATTGTTCGAATTATTGTATTCTTGATATAAATAAAAAGTTCAAAGCATAAATATATTTATAAAAGCGCGCCACCCTAGGGAAGTGAGAGACTAACCTAACCTAACCTAACCTAACCTAACCTAACCTAACCTAACCTAACCTTACCGTTAGTACACCTGTAGCAATTTTGTTTAGGTATAACGTTTTTTCCGTACCCTGCTATATCTCTGGGCAAAAGTAAAAAACAAAACAAAAGGTCCCAATGAACCGAATCCGCCTTTTGGGCTATATTTCGGAAACATATTGAATTCGGTCGAATGGGATTTTGATCGAATGGGAATATACCTCAAAAAACAATAAAACTACCACTTCGAAAAAAGTCATTATGGTAAACTTTCCAAAAGGTATATAATAATATACGCTTAAAAATAACTTACAAAACAATCAATTTATCACAATCCTGTTACAGAAATTCGTTGATTATCATAAAATGGGGATCACATCGCAAATAAAGGAAACCGAATAAGAGAAAGATAAAAACGAAAATATATATAATAAATTCTTATGTTTAAAGTTTCTAATAAAAATATGCCCAGGAAATGCAAAAACACTTTAGAAATAAAAATTTGTATTTGTTGTTTTGAACTACTTAATTTTCAAAAAAACGTTCTACATTATAGCTTTTTTATGTAAATTTTTTTAATGTGTAGTATTTACGTATTATGTCATTTTTTAATGTGTAGTATTTATGTATTATGCCTTTTTTTAAAGTTAAAAATTAATCTTAATTTAGTTAATACGAACATCAAATGATAGGTAGCGTCTAAGTAGTTGGTGTATTTCAATTTTAATATTAGGAAATAAATTCTATAAAATATGTTTCGTGCTCTACAATATTCATGATGTAGCTCTTTGTCATACGTTCTTATTACACAAGAACAGTAGTATGCGGCGTCGTCAACGTGTCCCTGAGACCAGCTATTCAAATCCGTCATTCCAAAATAAAAATTTCTATACTTGGTATCTTTCGATAGGTTGTGAAGTCTTCTATAAATGATAATTTAAATTAGTTTGACCGTGTCATATTTGAGAAAATTAAAGTCGAAAAACGCGAAACATAGTAAACGCCATTATTCTTTGGTAATATTAATTAATTCATAATTTATCCCCTAGAAGAGGTACACGTCTATACTTGGTATATTTCGATAGATCGTGAAGTTTTTTTTAAACTTCGTTAATTTAAATTAGTTTGACCGTGTCATATTTAAGAAAATTAAAGACGAAAACGCGAAACAGAGTTAACTCCTTTATTCTTTGGTAGTGTCTCCGCCGTTATAAGGTTTATTTCTATAGAAGGTATCTTTAGATAGATCGTTAATTATAGTATTATTTTCGTAATTTACAAATAGATTTGATATACTCGCTCCAGGATTCGAAAAAATTCAAATGATTTTGTTCGCGCCTTTCTTAATCCGAATGGAGCTGCACTGCCATCTATTTAAGTTTTTTGAAAATTATAAAATTTTCGCCCTTTTTTGGTCTAAAAGTAGTTTTTTGGGATATTTTAAATTATGTTAAGGTAATTCTCATTGAAAACTTGATTTTCTATTTCGTTTCTATTGTGTAAAGACAATTTTAAACTTATTTGGATTTAGTTTGGTCTAAAATTATTTTTAGCCGCATCGAGTACCCTACTGTACGCTATATTTTATTTTTCCGACAATTAGAGATTTTGCCGAATTGACTCTGGTTGTAATAGTGTTAGATCGAGTCATTTAAAAATACATAGTTTTGTAAGGAAGATACATGTAATTATCATTTTAATTGGAAGGTAAGATAGTATTATATAAAAATTTATTTATTAAGTACTACCATTCTATCACCCCGAGTGTCGATGTCAATAAAACATTTAATAATCTATTCCTACTTAAATGAGTTTTTTTAGTGTTTGCTCTTGAAGTAATTAATCCAAGGTGTGCTGTAATATAAGCAAGTTTATAATATAATAAATATTATACATGTCATTAAAATAAAGATAATTGACCATGTTCCCTTCAAACGCTTATAGTGACATATCAAATTTTGAGAGCACTTTTGTTTGTTTTGCTGGTGTAATAATAGCCAGCAACTATCACTACCACCCTTTAAATGGCACTATATTCCCCGTGGGTTACTCGTAATGTTTCCTTTATTCTACCGGGATTTGAACTCTCATTACCAGGAACTAAAGAGAGCACACTTTTCGGTACTAGAGAATAAAAGTAAAGAAAATAATAATAAACACCGTAATAAGACACTAAATTATATCTATGATTACTGATTACAATTAATGTTTTCTAAATTTAATTTTAACTAAATTTTGAATTAAACGAGGATGTTTGTAAGCAATGATTGGTAAAACGATGTGATGTTTTTAATACATTTTTTTAGGTGAATAATTAAACTATAAATAAATATTCATCTTCTCAACCTGAAAATAAGACTAGTAATCTATCACATTCAATAGCCAATTGTATCCCTTTAAGACTGTTTTTATTCATTCATTCATTAACGTGAACTTCAGAAACTAAACGGATCTAGAATGACGCAAGACTCTTCAACATCCACACCTTTGGTCAAGCAGTCTATTGATGGCTCTAAATCAAGGGAGTCCAAAAGGGATAAAAATTTCCAAACTAAGGTAGGAATTAATGTCTCGTTTAACATTCAAATCATAAATGTTTTTGATGCACATTTCAGTTACCAACTCCACTAGCTGTATACGAAGTTTAAGTCCTATAGATAATGTATATCTTCGAAAAACATTTTTATTACAAACTAATAATTTATGTAACATAACCTCTCGTAAAATAATTTTTCTTTTTGAGATCTTGTTGAAGTGCCATCTGGATATTGAAAATCTGGCATATTTTTTTAAATTAAATGACTGGTTCAAATTTCATATGTTGTTTATAAGTGTTAAAATTTCTGTTGCTTGTACTAATGATAAGTTAGGGTTAATGCTTGCAAATATATTTGTTTTGAAACCCAATTATATACATATCAAAATGCATGTTATATGGAAGAATGGTTTCAGCTTTGGACGTTAGATATTAAACAATAATATGTAGCAAAAAAAGTGAAGCAATTAAAGGAATTGTATGTTCTATCTGCAATGTGTTCACCTACAATGTGTTCCAATACTCCAGAATTTTGTTTTGATTTTAGGTGGTCATTCGTAGGCTCCCTCCATCAATGACTGAACCACAATTTATAGAGCAAGTAGCTCCTGTACCACCAAACGACTACTTTAATTTCGTTAAAGCTGACTTGAGGTAAATGGTTGGTCTGTATTTATTTTTTGTGAGGCGTTAACACACTACAATTATATTTTAATGGGCTAGAGGTAAGAATTATCAAAACAGAGCTAAACCTATAAAGACGACATTTAACTCTAAGAGCAGATTGAGGGACTGAGCACTCATCATAATTGGTGTATAAGCTTATGGCTTTGACCAGATAATTAAATATGTTTACATTTAGAATAGGTGACAATCTGTGAAATTACACAGATTGACACCTATTAATATTCTCCAAAGTGACAAACTTATGGAACAATATTATAGACTTATGCTAAATGTCAGGAATCCATTCCTCTACTTGGAATACTTATCGCGGCAGAGTTTTGTCTCGATGTGGCTGACGTTTTTTTGACATAACTATGTTAACTTAACAAACAACTACGTGAGAGGGGATTTTTTATCTTCTAGGCTGGGCCAAAGCCGTCAGAGTGATCTTGCCATACGCGATACGGCAGGATAAGCATTCCAAGTAGAGGTGTAGATTCCTGTAAATGTATAATACTCTGTATTGTGTATATATCATTACGTAAAAAGTTAATCCCTTATTTTGAATTTTCAGCTTGGGAATTAATGCATTTTCAAGAGTTTACTTGAATTTTATCAACCAAGATGATGTATTCATTTTCAAAGACAAATTTGATGGATATGTCTTTATAGATACAAAAGGTATGATAAGATATCTCTGAAAACATATCTACACCACTTTTTGCATTAGATTTTCTGTGATATGGTAGTATTCGTCACTGCAATGACATTTATCTCTGTCACAGATCACAAAGGCAAAATTCCACATGATCCTGTTTTGAAAAATATCACTTGGTTGTCTTAATATCATTGTTGATGTAAACTTAATAGCATGGGTATAAACATGAGCTACTTATGAAGAACTGAACTTTTCGCCCGACCTGGCGTTCCTCGAACTAAATCTATAAAGACGGCACTTAATACTACTCGCCCCTCCTAAATTACGGTTCGCCCGGTCTACATCTAAAGCCTGGCTATGGCCCTGTTGCATTGTCACAAATAGAAGGTTTATTGGAAAAAATAGTTGAAATTTATCTAATTTCCAATATTTTAAAGAAAGATTAGTAATGTTACCCAAAAAAACGTAAAAGCATTAAGCGACATAAGCATGGATATATATAATACATTATATATATGCATGTTTGGAGTCTTTGCAGATTATTTTGAGCCTAAGCATAACTCTTCTAGGCTTGGTATGGGTTTTAATATTGCTGGTGCAATATCCTATTTCGACGACTTGTTCCATTTTCAGAAAGCGATCACTAAACCATATTGGTCATTTTCCCCAACCTTTTATTTTTTTAAACTACTCATTATTTAACTTCATCCTCACAAACTGAGCGAGTTAATAAATTTCAATAAAGTTACATTTACCTAGCTGACAAAAATTCTGACACACAAAATTCCTTCTCAATTTAGAGGTTTTCCATTGGCTTAAATACATATGTTAGTAGCCAATAGTGTAACTCCCAAAATTACTAGGATGAATAAAAAGGTTAAAATCTAACGTAGTCCACCTTTTTACTGTTTCGTGGTAAAACAAACTGTTAGTGAAGATTTTTGAATGGAATAAAGGTACAGTGGCATACTTATGAGTAATTATGTTACATATGCTCTAAATAATAACTATAACGTAAGCAGCATTTTTCCTGATTCATCTCTTTTCATTCTTATATATTTCCAATCTATGGGACAATTTTGAATCTATGTGACTAAAGAGTCCCTATTCTTACCCTCAAATACCAGATGCACTTGAATAGGATCTCTTTCGTTTTCGTGAGCGAAAGAGTGAGAAATGACAAAGACCAACACTGAAACTTGATGCTCTTCATCCATGTTAGGGAAAATGCTGCTTAAATATTAAAACCTCCAATAACTGAGGTTCATAAACAATTCAAGTTTTTTATTATTTACGAAGCACACTTTTTTGGTGGAAATTATATAGTTATACACTTTGAATGTCTAAGCGAGTATGATGATGGTGGTGATGATTCCAACTTAGACTTCCAACCATGCTGTTGCAACATTAAGCCTTGTCTTAAAGGGTTCCATTAGCCTTGTAAGGGGAGAAACTTGCGCCCCCCCTAGCCTGTCCGGATTTTGATTTCCGTTACCGCCACTAGAGGGCGCACGTCGCGCTAAACGAAATGTACGATGATCGTGCAGTATTCCTCCTCTAGTTCGCCAGTCTGTTTTAAAAAATTTCTTTTTTAACAATGTCAAGCAACGAAATTAATGGTTTATAATAAAATACATGATAAAAGAAAAGAAAATCAAACACAATTCGTTGAACAAGAACAACTTTCCATATTAATTCTAATTAAATTCCAATAAAAGCCAACTAGGCCAAGGTGACAAAAAGTCTGTTGCGACCAATATTGAAATCCGAATTTTTTTCTCCTTCCACATTTAAAAAAATAGAGCTATTTCACCCTCCCCCCCCCCCCTGTCATCCCCTTACGTGGCTGATGGAACCCTTTAAATAGAAGTTCACTTGCCTCCTTCGAACTTTTTTATCTGTTACAGTATGATGGCCAAGTGTAAATATATAATTTCCTGTTATCCATCTTTTTGTAGTTTTTATAGGCTTATAGGACATATATTCTTGAAATCATTATAATAATTAATTTTGATTTTTTAAATTACTAGGAAATGAGTATCCATCAATTGTAGAATTTGCGCCTTTTCAAAAAATACCCAAAAGGAGGTCTAAAAAGAGAGATGCCAAATGCGGCATCCTGGCTCAAGATCCTGAATATCTCAAATTTCTGAGTAACATTGAAAACCCTGATGAGGCAGAGGAAGGAGGAACTGGTCCATTACCATCAGCAGAGTCTTATTTGGAAGAAATTGAAGCCAGAGAAAGAGATCTTAAAGGCATGTCGCTTGTTTTTGACAAATTGATACTTACTTCACTAAAAGTGATCAGCAATTTTAGTGCTTTTGAAGAGGTGGTTGAGAAGATTTAGATGAATATAGTAAACATCTATTGGGCCTAGCAAGTATGTGTATAGACCAAAAATGCAACTTAGCAAGCTTACTTTAAAGTCATGAGAGTTATTCATTGAGTTAGCAAATTTAACCACGGGCTCTGGGGCTCATGTCACATAAGGCACGAGTTCATTTCGTTGTTTTTCTAACAAAAACAATACAAATCGGATGGTGGTTCCTTGAAAGCCTTTTAACTTCATAAATGAAACTTTGGTTCACTTACTTTAATTAATTTAAAAGTTTAATCATTAAAACAAATAATTTTTTTAAATTTTAAATTAAATAACTATAGATAATGGAGGAGCACCAAAGCAAACAACACCATTGATTGAATATCTCAAACAGCGTAAAATAGAGCGCCAAAGAGTTAGGGATGAGAAACGAGAGGAACGTAAGCGAAGGGAAATAGAGAAGAAAAAAGCTCGAGATGAAGAGAGGAGGAAAAAAAAATTAGCAAATTCAAACAGTCACGATAAAATAGATGGTTCAGATTCCACATCCAACAGAAGTGGTGGAGGACATTATTATTCCAATCTCAAAGATTCAAAGGATGTTCGTAAAGACGCGGATAACTCCAATATAAAGCTAACTGTAAGTTTTTAATTTTGGTTTATACCAAATTTCACAATACCCTGTATCAGAAGTATATGATATACTTCTTAGGAGAGAAGTAACCATCTGTTTCAGCTAATTTCTTAGCAAAACATGGATCTTTCAACACTTGATGGCTCAAAATTTACCATGTGTATTACTCTACCTACTGATATGAAATGTAAAAATTACACTCCTTGGCAGGGCCGTAGCCATGACATCGATATAGAGCGGGCGAACCATATTTTAGGAGGGGCGAATTGTCCCAAAAGGGGGCGTCGGAGTTGAGTTGCAGAAAAGGCTAGGTCGGGCGAAAGAGATCCCAGTACTGGCGCCGCCCGTACTGGCCCCCCTTGGACTACTGGCCTGCTCCTTGGGGTTTGAATTCATTAATATTTCCTGCGTGTGAGCCTGCGAAGATACATATTTCAAGCATTAGCTTTATAGGCAGATCTCTTGTATGATAAATATATTATTATAAAATTACAAATTATTAAAATATTTTCTATTTAAATAATTAACTCTAGCATTTTCTATGTATAAATTTTAATTGAGTGGCTATCAAGGGCAGATGTTACATATTTACATATGTCGCTAAATTTAATTTATAACTTAATTTGCTCTTCATTGGGATAAATTAATGAAACCCTAACCTTTGGGTTCTTTTACAGTTAATTAAACTGAATGCCGTTTAGCATAGATTTATACTTGAGGAGAATGACTATAATGATTTTATAATAATAGGGATTAAACCACCGAAATTAATGGAAGACTCAACTCACATTAAGATTGTGTGTGGAACTACTTACAATACAAAAGAGGCTGTTATACATACCTCATATCTAACATAGTAATAATATTAATAATTGTAATGTAATTCCTTGTGTTAAGATTTTTTTGAAGTGGGGGGTAGGAAGGAATGGAAAAATTCCCTGTAGCTGCCACTTCTTCAAATAGAATTGTATCCCCTCTGACAACCAAAATTCAAAATCTGAGCTACAAAAAATATCAATCAGTCCGAAGTTTTATCGATAGCTGGTAAAAAAAAGTCCACTCCTATTTATTTTAGTCTATTCATTTATGTCTTGAACTTTCAATGAAAAATATATATTTTTTAAAATTTAGCTGCTTAAAAATCCAGAAAGAGATGAAGGACGTCCTAGTACAAACTCATCACGAAATACTCACTCTAATTCCTATCATGATAATTATTCAAATCGAGAGAGACATAGTAATAGAGACCGAGTAGGAGAAGATGGCGAAAGATACGAAAGATATAGAAGCGATAGAGGAAATCGAGAACGAAGTGGTAGAGATAAAGAAAGAGATCCAGATAAACTGGAAAAGAATAAAGATGACACAATGGACAAGTCTGATAAAGATTCTGAGAGGTATGAGCAAGATAGTGGAAAATATAACAGAAATGATAGGGATAAAGATGAAAGGGACCGAAATGATAAAGGGTTCATGTCCCGAAGAGAACGAGAACGCCAGAGAGAAAAAGTTGCTGCAGCAAGGGAAAGGGAGAGAGCAAAGATTCAAAGAGAGAAAGAAGAGAAAAAGTAATTAAAATGTATTATTTGTTTACGCTTTAGTGGAGATTTCACATAAGTGTCAATTCTCTAGTTTTAACATGTTTAATTTTTACTGAGGCATTTTGGTTGGCTTCAGACCAAGTCAATAGGCTTAGTACATGATTTTTTGCCTAATCATAGTTGGGATCCCCTTACCAAAAAATAAGTTGGCTAAAAACCACTTAGGACAACTTGTATTTCAACTTGGTTTTCAGTTTGTATTTGGGACAAATGCCTACTTAAAAATAACTTAAATCCTCTTTATTAATCAACTTATTTCCAACTAAACCAGAATCAACATTTACATTTAACTACTTAAAAGCAACTTAAAAATATTATGTAATTTAGATCCAAACCCATATAATAATAATAATAATCAGCTAAGCTATACCCAAGGCACCCTTTAATGGTATTTGTAGCTAGAGAAAGATAACATTTCATGGCTGAAAATTTGCCATTGGTACTCAAAGCATAATATAAAATCATACCTTTTTCTTTATTTTTCCTATTGAGAGTGGAAGCATTATAAATTTAATGAACTTAATTTTTAATTACTCCACTCCATTCAACATCTGGCGTACGAAATTAGCTAATATGATTGGTTACCATTTCTGGTGTATTTTTTAGTATATAAATAGTTAGGCTTCGGATTTATGTTATATGCAAAACATTTTTGAAGCACTGCGCTAATAATTTTGTTAACTGCGATTGTGCCCATAGAAACTCGTTAGTAGAGATTTTCACTATCATTTTTAGCACGGTTCCCTTACCAAAAAGTAAGTTGGATTTTAGTTTGTATTTAGTTGGTATACACATTTTAGTTGATATTATGTTGGTTTTAAGTAATCTCAAGTTGTCAGCATATTTCAATAAACAAGTTAAAGGGGTAATAAGTTGTTATTAAGTTGGTGGGAAAATACTTTTTTCTCTAAGTAGGTAAAAGTAGGTAATTAGTTGGTTTTTAGTTTATATTATTTGGTATTTGTCTCAAATACAAACTTAAAATCAACTTTAAGTAGTTCCTTAACAACTTTTTTTGGTAAGGGTTGGCTCACCTAAAATGTTGCACTATTGTTGCATTTGTCAAAAATACTGACCAATATTTTTTAGTAAAGGTAGTTTAGTTTAATTGTGGAACTAGTTACTGGTGAGCTAATTGCTTCCTCTAAACATTTTCCTATACATTATGGAATGTATTAAAAAAATTGTTGTGTAGATAAAACCATTTATTAGAATAACATTTCTACTTTTTATAGAAATGCCAAAACAGAAGCTCATAAAGTGAAAGGATTTGCATCTAAGAGGGAAAGCTCTTCATCACAGTCAAGTAACATTCAAGGAGCTGGTGGAATTATCCCCGATGATCCCGCAATTGTTGCTGCAGCTATTGAAAAACCTAAATCATCTAGTTCTAGTTACGTGAATAATAACAATGAAGGAGGTAGTTCTTCAAGTGGAGAGAATAAAGATCCAAGAATGGAACGCCGTATTAGGAATAAAGTAAGTGAACAAGAACTTTTATTTTACTTAAACTCTCCATTTTCCAATTGTGTCGCACCCGTATCAGTTGTTTATCTTCTGAGAAAAGTGTAATTATAGTTACTGTGAATGTACATGCAATTTTACTTTAATGATTTAACTTATCATAAATAACATGTCAGTTGTTACTTTTATTGTGATAAAAAAGTTTTAAACGAGTCCTCATGCAATGTTTCAATTTGAATTAAATATTATTTTAGCCTAGGAGAATGGGTCTGCTATTTAATATCACCTTCCATATTTTAGGATAGACCGTCTTTGGAAATTTATCGCCCTGGCATGAGGCGCTTAAGTGGTACTCCTCAAGGTGGCTCTTCAAATTCTGGGAAAGTTGAATCGGGACAAGCTAATTCCCAAAATGATAACTCCGCTGACAATTCACCAAGAAGTTACAGTCCCTTGAATGAAGAACCATTTTTAACAGTTACTTGCGAATTAAGTTCTAATAAAGATAGTGCAGAACTTGAAAATCAAAGGTTGTCTGATGATATTGAATGTTAATATTCTGTCTGATATTATTGGAATCATATATATTGTTTGTAATGGCTTGTTGTAAAAATAAATGAGAAGAGATATCTATTAACCTATAAAGGTAGTATCATTTCCTCAAAATTAAAACCTGTGTTGAATTTTTAAATGTACCATTATTGATGTATTCTGGTTTCCATTCTTTAACAATTGAAAAATTAAGCATTTGATATTGCTAGGTTTTTTTTTTGTGAAATTAATGAAAAACAACTCTTGAAAGGGGTTTTCTAATAAGTCTTTCAGTTTCCCATTTTCATTAAAATTGACAAAGGTTAAAAATAAGGATTGTGTAGGTACAATTTGCTTAATTTTCAGAGTTTCAAAAATTTTCCGATTCCAAATCTCAAGACTTGGTTCTCCCTGCTTATTTCAAGAGATTTTCAATAACCAATTGTACCAACCCTTACCAAAAAATAAGTTGGATTTCAGTTTGTATTTAGTTTGTATACACATTATTAGTTGATATTGAGTTGGTATTAAGTAGGCTCAAGTTGTCAGCATATTTCAAGTTACTATTAAAGGGGTAATAAGTTGTTATTCAGTTGGTAGGAAAATACTGCTTTTGCTAAGTTTATAATTAGTTGGTTTTTAGTAGTCAGGAAATTACATAATATTTTTCAGTTGGTTTTTAGATGTTTCCCTAGTAGGATTCAAGTTGCTTTTAGTAGTTAAATGTAAATGTTGATTCTGGTTTAGTTGGAAATAAGTTGATTAATAAAGAGGATTTAAGTTATTTTTAAGTAGGCATTTGTCCCAAATACAAACTGAAAACCAAGTTGAAAAACAAGTTGTCCTAAGTGGTTTTTAGCCAACTTATTTTTTGGTAAGGGAAGCTTATACACTAGCTGTTACGTTCTTCCATGGACTAACCCTTGTTTACCCCCAATGCTGATATTCCCAAAACATCTTTCTTATTAATAATTAAATTAGATTGCATATATTGGTTTTCTGAAATTAGAAAATAGCTCAAAGCTCTAGAGATCACACCCCTTACCAAAAAATAAGTTGGTTTTTAGTTGGTATTTAGTTGGTATTCACATTTAAGTTGATATTAAGTTGGTTTTAAGTGGTCAGCATATTTCAGTAAACTAGTTAAGTTGGTAATAAGTTGGTTTTAAGTTGGTGGGAAAATGCCTTTTTCTTTAAGTTGGTATTTAGTTGGTTTTTAGTGGTCAGAAAATGACATATTATTTGTAAGTTGGTTTTAAGTAGGTTTTAAGTTGGTATTTGAGACAAATACCAACTTAAAGTATTTCCTAGACCACTTATTTTTTGGTAAGGGACTCAACATGTGATTGTACCTGTTTTAAGGAATTTTGGAAAGGACTATTACTTGGAACATATAATAATAACAAACTTGTTTAGTCACAAAATATATATTTACTTGTTGTATTTATTGAAAGGAAGTACATATTGTTACATTAACCCATGGTAAATATTTAAAAAACTTGAACATCAATATATTAACTAAACTAGCTTAATTTGGTTAAAAGTTACAAATTTTCTTAAAATAAATATAAAATTACATAAATGAAAAAGCTTGAAAGATTGACAATTTAGACTGTTTAGGAGCCTTAATTTCTAATTCCAAACCACATGAGACAAAAAATATTGAACCTGGACCGAATGAATAACTAATAGATTCCTCATCAGATGTCAATGTTCCTTCTCCTTCAACGACTAATATTATACTAGCAGTGTCTCGCTTCTTAATTTTTATGATATCTTCAGGAAAAGAAACCTGCAATTAAATTGGAAAATACAATTGTAAATACTACATTTAAGCTAAGATGTTTTCAATTTTTTAAATAATTTGGTTTAAATAATATTGTAACGCTATGGGGTTACAACTTTCTGCATATTTTTATTATGGTAGTTTAAAATTAAGAAGTCCTAACGAAAATTATACATGCATACCCTTACCAAAAAATAAGTTGGTATTCAGTTGGTATTCACATTTAAGTTGATATTAAGTTGGTTTTAAGTGGTCAGCATATTTCAGTAAACTAGTTAAGTTGGTAATAAGTTGGTTTTAAGTTGGTGGGAAAATGCCTTTTTCTTTAAGTTGGTATTTACTTGGTTTTTAGTGGTCAGAAAATTACATATTTTTTAAGTTGGTTTTAAGTGGTCTTTATTAAGTAACATTTTAAGTAAGTTTTAAGTTGGCTTTAAGTGGTCTTTATTAAGTAACATTTTAAGTAAGTTTTTAGTTGGGTTTAAGTTGTTTTTAAGTAGGTTTTTAGTTGGTATTTAGTTGGTATTTGTCTCAAATACAAACTTAAAACCAACTTAAATAGTTCTTAGACCACTTATTTTTTGGTAAGGGATACACTTGGATGTCTAAGCAAGTGTTGCGATCCTGATGATTTCTACAGAAACAGATGTAGTTTTCAGATGAAATCTTCAATTGCGCCATGTTATGCTAAGCTCTGTTTCAATTTGACATTTAGCTTTGTTTTAAAAAGATCAATATGTCTAGAAATCATTTATTGGCAAGTTTACTTATAAAGTAAATGGCATTAATTTTTTTCTGTGGTGTGGCTTTTAAGAGATGATACTTTTTAAAGCAAGTGCCGGCTCTATGTTGAGAAGCTCTTTTTTTCAACAGATGCTGCTAGTGTCAAATAACAACAAGATAGTTAAGCTACATTTTGACACAAATGTGGTACTTATAGGTACCCCTCGTGTTGATTGAATCATTTGTAAATTGGTCAAAAATATAAATTACAGTAATTTGAAACTATTTTTTACATGGGATATATAATTTAGGTTAAAACCCACTAAATAGAGTATAACTATAATACTCTACAATGGCTCTGACGACGTTATCATTTGACTATTTTGAATTCCTTTGCTATTAATAGATGGCACCACACACTCCACTAAAGTCGATTTTTTTTCTAAGAATTGGAAATGTGGTTTCTAATAATAGCCTTTTCATAATACAGGTGGCAGTGATAGCTAGAGTCGACAGTTGCTTTGAAATAGGTGTTACATCTTACATTCAATGTTGTTTATTGCCCTAGCTATTTCTCTAGGTTTATTCAAAGCACCTTTAGAAATTTGAAGGATCTCCATAATAATTAAGTTGCATTTGGTTAAATATAATCAACTTGACTTGTATACCTTTTAGTATATTTCGAATATAAGAACTTCTTTTTTCAGATATCAAAGTTAAATAAATCTAGAGTAGTTTATTATTTAAAGTTTTAACACAATATTATGTAAATTAATAATATCAGGCTAGAAAAAATAAATGTTAAAAAAAATTAACCTTGATATGAACTAAGGCAAAATCAGGAACTTCTGGTTTGAATAATGTAGCATTTGAGCTTTCTTCAATTCCTTTAAAGATATTTTCATCTGAACTCTTCATTTCGTATGTCAGCATAGAACAAAGAGTGTCAACGTCTTTTAGTTTTGGTGTCAAACCAGCTCTTACAACATTATCTGAACAAGCCATGCATTCAACACAATCTGAAAAACATTATACTAGTAAGTAACGAGGAATGGCTGATTGTGCAATATTGTATTGTAAGTAATGTGACACTAGTATGCGTTAACATTTTTGCAGTGGTTGCTTTTTGTAATGGTCACTCTTTGGGGCTCTCAGTAAAAGCACAAGAAACATCTTTTAATTGTTTAAAACATTATGATTTACTGAATCACCTAGCTGGTTTCAAAAAAAAATTATAACATTTTTTAAACGCACGAAGGTATATGTTTCAAGTGAAAAACATTAACAGTATATGCAGATTAATATGATACTGTAAGGGACTCGATAGAGGGCGCCGCTAGAAAGAGTAAATCCCCTGGTGCCGAAAGTATAATCAAAACAAAAAAAACATATATAAAGAGAGCCCCTGTAAGAGACGTGTGGCAGAACAGAGCAGAGAGAGAGAAGAGAGCTAGGGGACCCGTCTAAAATAGATGAAAGGATTGCTTGAAGGAGGAATTGTGAGTCTGAAATAAAATTACCTTTGTTAACCTAAACTGAAGTGTCCCTCATTTTAATAAAGATAAAATAGTAGTGTAATATCTCTAACGTGAAGAGTGTTCATTACAATACGATATATTATAAACTTATGCTTCAAATTGTTTATTAATGTTTAGAAATTATGATTGTTGTGGTTTCTATTAAGTAAATAAATATTGCATAAATACCTCCTTTCAAATAGGCATGAGGTTCATTAGCAGCCAGATAAATAGCTTGACCAGGTTGCAAAGTCAAATAGTTAAAAAAGAATAAACCAAGGCATCCTATATCACCAGGAAATTCTTCAGAAATCCGTAAGAACAAAGACTCATGAGACGACTCTAGGAAACAATTATGAGATACATTATATTGTAATTTTGTACCGCAAGGATAATTAAAAGTATAATAGTTAAATGGTGTTGGTAGGAAAACCGAAGGTCACAGGTGTGATTCTTTCCAAAGCCTAAACATATAATAGACCTCATCCATGACAAATCCAATACAATTGGCCATACCAAACTTCTCATACTTTCAATATAATGAAGCTTATGAGAAAATGGAGGAACCAGAATTGAGTACACACTTGACTTTCCAGGTTGCTTTGCAGCTTTTTCTAATGATATAATAAATGATTCCATATTTGCAAAATTTCATCAGGCGAGAATGTTATGTATTATTTGTCTATGCTCAAGGTAATTTATTTTTTACTCTACAGCATTAAATGCTTGCACTCTTCTATTAAAATTAATTCAAGAATATATGAGGCAACCTGTTTACAAAAGCAAGAACTACTATCAAACTGAAAAAAATTGCAGTTCAAAAAGTATTTTTTTTCACACAATCTAACAATTTTTCTTTTCATGATTCATTAAATTCAATAAATAGTCAAATTAAGCTTTTATTTAAGTTGCACAATTAAGAGTTAAATCAAACTTTTTCATAACTAATATATAATTTTCTCAGAAGATAAAATGTAACATTATTTAACAAGATACTAGATGATGTTAAACAATTTTGAAAATGGATATTTCAATAGAGATCACACTACCAGTGCTAAAGGTAGACTCAAATTCTCAGTAGCCTAAATACGTTGATTATACTCACTATTAGCTTTATGTTTCAAACGCTCTGAAAGACAGGTTATGATTGGTTGGTATATTGACTCAGGACAGGTCATTAAATCTTTGAAACTTTTTTGTAATATCTTAGATTTGTCCGAGGATGATGAGTTTTGGAGAAATAAAGTTGAATTTTCTTCACCAACAGCTTTGATCAGCTCAGGTACATCTGTAAAAATACATAAGTATAATATTAATTTTGGCTCACATATCAATCATATTAGAGGCCTATTTTTTAAAATCACAAAAAAGAAAAGATTTGAGGTTTGCAAACTATTTGAAAATACCAAATTCTTTTTTCCTATCTTTTCGAATATTCGACTATTTGATCAAGAAAAACGAATATTCGCGAACTTTCCCAAGAGATATTCGATTCGACGAATCGAATATTCGATTTGGTATTCGATCGAATATTTTGCACACCCCTAGAAAAGATTAAAATATATCGAGTTTAGAAAAATCACAAATAACTTTTGAACAATTGGGCAGCCTTATTATTAGCTTCAAGTTGAACTGCACAATTATAAATGTACGAAAACTTTCAACCGCCATATTATTTTACTGACAAAATTTTTGTCCATTGCATTGTGTTGTATTTGTAATCTGATGACAAATGGCCCAACCAATTTGCATATTATGCAAATCTGTTATTGTGATAAAAAAAAAACAAATATAAACTAGATAGCTTACTAGCTCAGTTGGTTCTAGTAATTTTCTAATAGCATTTTCCATTTCTCTGTCAGTTGAAGTGAGATTAAAAAATATCAGCAACGGATTCGGAGCAAATCTCAAGGAGTAAAATGGAAAATGCTATAAATGTATGGAGTCTAGACCACGTCAACAACGATTATACTTCAGCGTAGTCTAAGTATTTATATACTTCAGGTTAGTCTAAGTATATATGATGTTCATATTTTTAATCCATGAATATTATTAGTTATCTGCATCCTGTATTTCTTATACAACAACATCAACTGACAAACACAACACATTGTATGCTTTAAGACGTTACTTTTAAATATCAATGTTCCGTCTGATCAGAAACGGAAATAGATGATGGTTCAAAAAATTTTAAAATATAATTGAACAATTGTAATTCTTGTTCCATAATATGCCAACACCTGCACAACAATTAATAAATAAATTTATCCAGATAAAAGTAAAAATTGTAAAATCTAATTTCTTAAAGCAACTGTCGGCTGCCTTGTTCCCATACCAAAAAAAAAGTTGGATTTTAGTTTGTATACATATTATTAGTTAATATTAACTTGGGTGTTAATTAGGCTCAAGTTGTCAGCATATTTCAAGTTACGAGTTAAAAGGGGTGATAATTAAGTTGTTATTTAGTTGGTAGGAAAATACTTCTTTTTTAAAGTTGTGAATTAGTTGGTTTTTAGTAGCCAGAAAATTACACATTATTTTTGAGTTGGTTTTAAGTAGTTAAATGTAAGGGGTTGATTCTGGCCTAGTTGGAAATAAGTTGGTTATTAAAGATGATTCAAATTATTTTTAAGTATGAATTTTTCCCAAATACAAACTTAAAACCAAGTTGAAATAATAGTTGTTTTAAGGGGTTATTAGCCAACTTATTTTTTGGTAAGGGTTATTAGAGATGGAAATGAATCCATCATATTCTTTGAAAAAACTAATTTACTAGAGAGCTTGGTGCCATCAAAGGAAACTAAAATTCATAATAGCGAAATAGTAACATTGTCAGAGAGCCATTGTAGAGTATTATGATTAGACAACTTATCCTATATACTTAGTGAACTTTAACCTAAATTATACATCCCATTTAAAATATATTGTTAAAAATTATTATATTTTAAGTTATTGTCAAATTTACAAACGAGCCAATTAACACGAGGGATACTTTTATGTCCCAAATTTTGAGTCAAAATGTAGCTTAAGTATCTTGTTTGATTTCAACGCTAGTCACACCTGTTGAAAAAAGAGCTACTTCACTTTGAGCTCACACTCACAATTGTCAGAGATGGGCACTTTTTTGCCTATCTATCTTTTTACCGCTAAAATAATCTAGATGGCGCCAATATCATATCACGATCAATTTTTTTTAAAACCCCGCAAAGTTTAACTATCATTTTCAAATCAAAGATGAATAACTTTAATTTATCAATTTTTTCCTATAAATTTTTTTAATATGGCGCCACTATCACTATTCCGATCAAATTTTTTAATATAGCACCACTATCACTATCCCGATAAAATTTTCTATCAATACCTCAAAAGGTTTAAATATCAAGTGTATATCAAATATAATTACTTTCTACCCGATCAATTGTAAAAAAAACCCCACAAAGTTTAAAAATCAAATTAAAATCAAATCTTAGTACTTCCTACCTGATGGATTTTTTTACCTTTCAAAATTCTTTAGAAAGCACCACTATCAAATCCCTATCAATTTTTATATCAAACCCTTTAAGTTACACAACAAGTAGTAAGTTATAACTTATGAAAATAATTTTTACCTTTTAAACAAAAATTCTAAATTTGAAACGAGTCAAACGACTTCACAATGGTAGGCTTTAAAATCGCAGTGCGAGCCACGCACCTTAATCCTGCAAATAATATGTATGGTTTGGTTTTATTTACCGCCCCCTAAAGAAATTTCTAGAATTTGTTTACAGTTTACACAAAAGATGCAGAGTTTCGTGGCTCTCGGCTAGCCCCCAAGCCCACGTAATCACTGTAGCTGGCGCCTTTTTTAGCACACGGCCAACTTTAATCTATAGCGCAAGATCAAAGTTGGCTGTGCTTAGGATGAGTTACAATAAAACCTTGAACTTTTTAATGTGTTTCAAAGTAATTTTTTGTAAAAAAAGACTGAGACAGACAGCACCAACAAGACCACGAGCTTATACCCCCTTTTTTGTCAGCCCCCATACTCCTACTCGCATCACGGTGGCGCGTTTGCTAGAGAAGGTGAAAATAAAATTTGTATCTCTTCTCGAATGTCAGTTTGTGGGGGGACGGGGTTGAAATGAAAAACGCGTCAGAAACAAGATGTGCAAATTTATCCTATCTATCATTTACCTCTCAAAATCATTTAGATGGTGCCAATATCACTATCTTGATAAATTTTTTTCAAAATCCTGCAATGTGTAAACATCAATAAAAATCCTTATAATCACAACCAATCAATTTTTATTTGGGTTAAAAATCGTATCAAAATTGATAGAATTATAAGGTATGTGATCAATAAAAGTATCAGATTAAAAAAAGATATGATAGTGCCCATCTTTGCTGACACTTGCTTTAAATTTTTGTTGCTTTTTTAGAGAAAATGTTTATACCTAAACATACCTTTAAAAACATTCTGTAATTCAATGAAAGGTCTAAAGCCACACAAAGCTTGAAATTCTGTCAATGCAATAGCCATTTCTGGTTTATGGTTAGGATCTTTATAAATATTCGGTAGCCTTTTGTGCAATTCTTCTGCATGTTTCTAAAATACAAAAAATTCAGTAAAATTGGGTAAAACAAATTCACTTTTCGGGTGAAGTGTAGTACAGCGGCCTCATCGAATTTGATATTAATTTTGGTTGCGTCTGTTAGACCTTGTCACGTAGATGTCGAGGGTATTTTTTATTTTGGCCGCAAATGATTATTTAATTGTTTAACTTAATTTTTTTAATTTAAAAAATTTCTCATTTTCATTGAATTTAATATTAATTTTGGTTGCGCCTGATAGACCTTGTCACGTAGATGTCGAGGGTAATTTTTATTTTGGCCGCAAATGATTATTTAATTGTTTAACTTAATTTTTTAATTTTAAAAATTTCTCATTTTCATTGAATTTTATATTAATTTTGGTTGCGCCTGATAGACCTTGTCACGTAGATGCCGAGGGTAATTTTTATTTTGGCCGCAAATGATTATTTAATTTTTAATGTAATTTTAAATTTATAATTTTTGGGCATTTGCACGTGTTTTGTTGTACTTATTTCCGTCGTGTGTTCGCCGGCAACACAGTTTCGGTGTCCTAATGAATTCCACGTGACATTGTCACGTAGATGTCGAGGGTAATTTTTATATTGGCCGCAAATGATTATTTAATTGTTTAACTTAATTTTTTAATTTTAAAAATTTCTCATTTTCATTGAATTTTATATTAATTTTGGTTGCGCCTGATAGACCTTGTCACGTAGATGCCGAGGGTAATATAAAATCAGTTACAGTTTTTGTTCATTTTCTCGGTGTTTTCTATTATTGGGCCACTTTGTTTCTGGTTGAGATTAAAAGTATATACTTGATGCGTAAGGCTTGGTACTGCCCTCTAGGTCGCGTTATAGATGGCCCATCGCTTTTTTTAGTATGGGGTTGGGGAGGCGCTGCGCGCCCCCAGCGCTTGAGCGAAGCGAGTGCGCGGCGCCGTCAGGCGCCAATACGGGGAGTTTAGTAACGTCTTTTACGTGTTTTGGAAGTAATTATCTTCGTCGGGTTGTCGCCTACACCACGGCTTGTTACTGTTTGTTTAGGTTTCCACTCTACTAACTTTTTAACATTAAGTTAATTAATTTAATTATCATTTTCGACCCAAAAACAAGTTTCGTAATCAACGCGTCAAGTGCTACATTCTCCGCCACCCAAAAATACAAAAACACGGTAATTTCCTACAATTAGTACATTTTTAACATTAAGTTAATTAATTTAATTATCATTTGCGGCCCAAAAAAATAGTTTCGTAATCTACGCGTCAAGTGCTACATTCTCCACCAAAAAAAAACACGAAATTACATGAGGCCGCTGTAGTGCAATTTTGCCCACTTTTCTGCTATATGTGACTTTTGGATGCCATTTTTCTTTCAAGCAGTTTTAGGTTAGGTAGGGTTGGACGAGTATAGAAGTTTTTCATTCCACACATAACAAGAAACTATCCTACCAGCATAATAATATAAACATAAGTATGACACTGTCAACCCATGCATTTTATGAAATCAATATTGACTATAGCTATTTTGATATTTTGCAGCACCTCACTGAAAATATTTATTCTAATGATAATAATAATAATAATAAAAGCTTTTCATTAAGAGATATCATTTTCAGTGTGATACACTGATTTACAAAAGGGTATCTATTTAAATTTATAAATAGAGTACATACAATCAATATGTGAGATTTATTAAAGGCGTTTAATGTTTGGCAATTTTTAACAGTATTAATTAATTTAGAATTTGCCGCTGGGCTATAAAAATTACTATTTATACCCTGAGTATTGTGATTACTATTATTAATATATATTATTAAATTTCCCTTTTGAAATAATTTCATAACGTAATCCGGTTGATTAGAATTTTTCACTCTAAACATAACTGCAAAAATACTAACGAGTATATTTTATGTTATCCAGTTTAAAACTTCAAGTACATCTTTTGATGGATGATGCTCAGTTACTTTTTGAAACATAATCATAACTAGACGATGTTATAATAGTTGTTATAGTTATATTCTTAAACTATACTTGTCTTAATTAACTATACAAGATTATATTTAATACTGTTACTTTAATAGTATCACATGAATACCTTAATACATGGTATTCTTACATTTTATTCTGGTCTGTCTGCCAGTGCCAGATTTTTTATATATATTGTTTGTTACATCATTTAGCCCCACCTGGTGGCTCCATATACAACAACCTTTTTTTTTTTTTTTTTTTTAACAAGTTAGTAATAGTTAATCAGAGAAACGTTGTGGAGGACGAATAACACGCCCAGAGCGAGTGGAGGTAGTAGGGTTATGGGCAGATTCGATTATTGGAGAACGTTGAACATCAGAATACGCAGGTGATGGGACCCTCCGGTAAGTATGTGTCGTAGGGTGAGGAGAATTACCGGGAACAACAGAATCCAAAGGACGTGTGGGGAAAATGGGTGTATTCCGTGGCAGGACATCATGAGATCGTGGTTGAGGGCGATGATGAAGAGTAAATGGACTAGGAGGAGTTGAAGTAGAAGTGGTGAGAGGTTGGTGTGTCATTGTTGATTGAGTAGTTGATGGTATGGGAGTTGGTGAGCTGTGCGATGACGGTTGAGAGAAAGTTACTGAGGTATTGGTAGTGATGGGTATAGAAGAGGAGGTAGATTGCGTGGAGTCAGAGCTCGTGACGGTATGGTATAGAGTCGGTGAAGAGGGTTTTGGTGGTGAGGATATGGGCGGTGTAGTATGGGTGTCAGGTGTCTTGCGGTAGAAAACACGTGTGAGAGTGGAGCGACTCAGATCCGGACGGAGGAAAATTCGGTTGCGCCGATAAGAGCGGCCTTGAGAATCGGTGACAATATAAGATTGCGGCTCCGGTCCAATCTGTGTTACAATCGCCGGAACCCAAGAACGGTTACCTAATTGTAGCAATACTCTTTGACCATTGGATAAAGGAGCCAAAGGTTTCACACGAGAGTGACGGTCATGATAGGATGTCATAAGTTCTTGTTTGTGCTGTAGTTGTTGACGAGTGGCAAGAGTGGGATAATGTGGATGAAGAATTTCTTTGGTGGTCGTCAATGGTGTCCGAAGTCGACGGCCCATGAGAAGTTCAGCAGGGCTAGACGAATTAATTAATGGAGTGCTCCGATATTCAAGTAGTACGTAGCTCAAGGATTTGCCAGAAGCTTTAGCTTTAATAAGAGCGTTCTTGATCGTCTGGACGGAGCGTTCAGTCAATCCATTTGATTTAGGATAATAGGGACTTGTGGTAATGTGACGTACTCCCCATTGTTTGAGGAAATCTTGAAATTGGGCAGAGGTAAACGGAGGACCATTGTCGGAGATTAACGTAGTTGGGGCGCCATGGCGGGCAAAATGAGGTGTCATAAATGCAATCACATCTTTGGCTGTGGTGTGGTGGAGGTCCTGTGCCTCAATAAATTTAGAAAAGTAATCTACCAGCAAAATCAGGGGTTTGGAGTCGACGTGAAAAAGATCAGTGCCAATAATTTCCCACGGTAGACTTGGTACGGGGTGCGGTTGTAGTGGTTGAGAAGAGTTAGAAACAGAGCGGGATTGACACAGAGAACAAGAGCGGATCATCTGGGTGATATCCATGACCATATTGGGCCAAAACACATTCAGCTTTGCTTTAGCAATACATGCAGAAATACCTTGGTGGGTAACATGAAGTTGCGATAGAACATCATTACGTAGTGTGGGTGGTACTAGTAAAGTTGAGCCTCGATAAAGTAAGTCTTCTGAGATGTGTAGTTCATTTTGGTATTGCCAATATGGGTACAATGCTTTAGGAAGGGATTGTCGAGAAGAGGGCCAACCATCTGCAATGAGTCGACGTAAGGTAACCATGCTTTGATCTTGAAGGAATTCAGACTTAAATGCTTGATATTTGTCATCAGAAAGAGTGGTAAGTGCATGGAGAGCAGTGGTAGGGCCATCTAAATCATCCGATTTAAAAGGGGAGATAGACTGATGAGCCCTTGATAGTGTATCAGCAATGTGAAGAGTAGAACCTGGAACGTACACAAGGTTAATGTCATATCGGGAGAGTCTCAACACTAGGCGTTGAAGTCGAGGAGATAGTAAGTGCAAAGGTTTATGGATTATGGCTAGTAGTGGCTTGTGGTCGGTATGGACAGTGACTTTGGTGGCGGTGATATAGTAACTAAAATGCTCACATGAGTACACGATGGCCAGAAGTTCCTTTTCTATATGTGCATATCTGGATTGAGTGGTGGTCCATGATATGGAAGTATATTCCACTGGATGACTATCTTGAAGCAAGACGGCTCCGGCACCGGTTGGGCTAGCATCAACAGATATAATGATTGGTACAGTGGGTTGAAAAAAGGCAAGGACTGGAGAGGTAGTTAACCGGTGTTTGAGTGTGTCAAAATGCGCTTGATAGGTATCATTCCACGTAAAGGTAGAGTCCTTCTTTAGAAGCTGACGTAATGTAGAGGTATGGTGCGCCGCATCGGGAATGTAACGCACAAGATAATTAATCATTCCCAGGAATCTCTGAAGGGCTTTCCTGTCAACTGGAGGAGGCATAGAGGTAATTGCAATTATCTTTTTATTGTCAATGGTGACACCAGAAGGTGTAATTTCATTACCTAAATATGTGATCTTTGTAACCGCCAGTTGCATCTTACGAGTAGAGAAAGTAAGGTTTTTATCTTTTGCAGTATTGAGGACATCAAGAAGGTCTTGTTTATGGTCATCAAGTGTAGAGGAGGGGATGAGGAAATCGTCAGTAGAAATATGGAGATTGGGAAAAAGAGAAGGAGGAAAAAGTTCTTTCATAGTGCGTTGAAAAATTTCCGAAGCGGTAGTGATTCCATAGGGTAGTCGTAGAAATTTGTACAGGCCGAAAGGGGTGGCAAAAGTGCATAGATTCGAGCTTTTATCAGTCAATCGTATTTGCCAGAAAGCACTTTTTGCGTCTAAAACGGTGAATACTGTGGACCCATGTAACTGGGCATAAATTTCCTGGTTGGTGGGCATAGGGTAATATTCCCGTTTAATGGCCCCATTTAATTTGCGCGGATCAAGACATATCCTGAGAGAGCCATCAGGTTTGGTAACAATCACCATGGGATGCACCCATTCCGATGGTCCAGAGACAGGGGTGATAATATCAGCTTCGACCATCTTGTGAAGTTCTGCTCGGACCTTAGCAGAGAGTGCGTGAGGAAGTTTTCTTGCAGAAGAAATACTTGGTATTGCATCGGATCGGAGTTTTATGTCATGGAGACCAGGAAGGGCTCCGATTGTGTCGAATATTGGGTGGTATTGTTCAATTATTTCGGTAGGAGAGATATGAGTGAGGTCAACACTTGGCAATTGTCGGGAAGAACGAGATAGTGTAGAAGCAGGTTCCAGAGAGTAGGAATATTTGGTTTGCGAATCCATCAAAGAATTGTTTAAACGTTTGATATAGCCATATGTGATGGAAGCCAATGCTCCAAGAATAGGCTGGGAGGAGCAAGTGGTTATGTAAAAATCACAGTCGGCTTGGTATGTTTTGGAAGCACATGGAATAGTGACAATGCCCAATATTGGAACGGTATGTCCAGAATAAGCGAGGACACGATGAGTCGGTTGTTTAAGTGGTGGTTGAGTTGGAAAAGAACGGTAGATGTATTCAGGTAGAAGGTTAATCTGGGAGCCCGTATCCAGTTTGAGGGTTATTAGTTGGTTATAAATATAAAGTCTGTCCAGCATGAGGTGGGAAATAGAGATATCGTGAGGAAAGGAGTTGAGTCTGTTTGGAGTATTGACTTCATTTAGTTCAAGAGTAAGACTGTGTAGGTGAAAGTCATCAAAATCTTCTTCTAGAAGGTCTTGGTCAGATTGATCACAATCAAAATAATAAGATTCGTTAGGGTGTCCATAAGAGGTTGAAAGATCTTGTGGATTGGAAGTGTCAGTATCAAGAGAAAATGCTTCGCACTTACTCGCCCAATGTCCAAATGAACCACAGCGTAGACAACGAGACTTCTTTGCACGACATTCGTTTGGTAGGTGTGATTTTCCGCAATTATGACATGATTTAGTTTGACGAGATTGAGGTTGGTGTTGGTAAAGTGGAAGACGGGAATGAGCTGGTGGAGGATTTACAGTTCCCGAGTATTGTCGTGGGGAGATATTGCGAGTAAAGGGTGTTCCATAAGAAGGACGTTGGTGCGATATTTGTGATGAGGATCGTCGATTGCTTTGAGGACGAAAGGAGGAAGAGTTGTTATATGGTGTGGAAGGACGAGTGTTGTAGTTAAAACGAAGTGCATTAACCTGAGACTCATCAGAAGTAGAGGTAGTTGGAGGAGAAGTGACCATAGCGGATGCCTGATTTGTTGCCATTTCTTCCGAAAGGCAGAGTAGGGTTGCAGCGTCAAGTGATAAGTTAGGTTTGGCCAAGAGATCTTTGCGAAGCTTGTCATTTTTAATGCCACAAACAATCATAAGGCATACAAGGGAGTCATTCAAAGTTCCAAAATCACAGTCTTGAGCTTTAGTTTTCAGATCAAGTATGAAATCAGTGAAAGACTGAGAAGCAGTTTGTCTTGCAGTAAGGAAAATATAGCGAAGGTACAGTAAATTTTTCTGTGGAGCGTACAAAGTATCAAAGGCTGTAAGTATAACTTGTACAGTGCGATCATTTCCGGTTTCAGGAATGGTAAGTGTTTTATATATTTTCTGACCAGCTGGACCCAGTACGTGGAGAAAATGAGCAACTTGAACATCAATGGGATCTTTATTAAGTTTCATAGCAGTATAATATATGTTGAAACTGCATTTATAATCTTCCCAAGCTGTAGCAGGGTCTGCACCCGGTTTGAAATGATCAAGACCCCTAATGGAGGTAGTTGTTGAATGTGATTGCGACATAATAACAATGGGAATTTTACGCGGGAAACAAGGCTTAAGGTGATAAGGTCTTAATACTTCCAATTGGCGTTCGAAAAATGGTTCTTCGCAGCTGCCACCATGTTATAATAGTTGTTATAGTTATATTCTTAAACTATACTTGTCTTAATTAACTATACAAGATTATATTTAATACTGTTACTTTAATAGTATCACATGAATACCTTAATACATGGTATTCTTACATTTTATTCTGGTCTGTCTGCCAGTGCCAGATTTTTTATATATATTGTTTGTTACATCATTTAGCCCCACCTGGTGGCTCCATATACAACAGACGAGAGTTATTTAATGTGATTGATGTTTGCCGAAAAATAAAAAGCTATTCCGTATATTATCTCTACCATGGGTCTTTCGAAATACTGATATTCTTCCTAAGAAAAATACTTATGGTCCATCATTTACTCAAAAGTTATTTAAAAATACAGGAAAGGGAGGGGAACCGAAAAACTTAAAGCGTAAAAACCTTAAGAATAATCATCAGCACTTGTCTAGATCTACCTTCTAGAAAGAATCTGGGAGAGATGCCAATAACCGATAGAATAGCGTCCTGTAAGTTGACAATTCCTTAAGATTCATACGACTATTTTATAGGAAATTGCTCTACCAAATCTAGTGAGAACTTTATGGCAGAGTATATTTTAGCTAAAGGAATTGATGTAAATGTAATCAGATTAACAAAAAAATCTCAAGACTCGGTCGGCAGCCACTCTAAGAAGTTATACCTTAAACTCTTCATCAGATTCTGATATTGTGTTGGCATGTCAAAATTGTCCGATAGGCATATCATGTCATAGGCTTGGTTCTAGTCTTAAGGGAAACCAAAAGATTTGGGGTACTAACCATGATGAAGATGGGCTAAAGCTATCTCTTTCCCCAAATTTAAAGTATCATCTTTCAAATTGTCCAAAAACTTTAACTATCCAGGAAATTATCAATCATTTGTTAGACATAGGAGTTGATAAAGACTATATAACGTTGTCAAAACCAGAACAGATAAATAATTGGAAACTGACATTTATCATCGAGTCTATAATAAATCAGAATGATGAAATTTTAGATCACGAAAACTGGCCTTACCCATATAAAATTCGACGTTATCGTGAAATTAGGAAGCCTTCATTAGCTACGGATGAAGTCTGACTGTACAGCAAGTAACAACATCATTATGCTCAACTTCATCTAAAAAAATCAGTCCTAATAAAGTAATTACATCAGCTAATAACTCATCATTAGGCACCTGGGGCTTTATTAAAGTTTCTCGAAACTCGTCAAAAGGTCTTCCAATTGGGCATTTAAATGTCTGTATGTTAATTCCTTATCTTACTGAAGCTGAACTATTGTTGAATAAACATAAACTTGATATTTTATGCATTTCTGAAACTCGTCTATGTAATCTTTATCCAGACTCCCTATTCAAAATTTCAGGATTTGGTGCAATTCAAAATGATAGGGTCTCGGCTCATAGAGGCGAGGGTCTCGGCTCATAGAGGCGGGGGTATCCTCATTTATTACAATCTTGATCTGCCTTTATCGGTCTAGGACCAAAATGAGGACGAAGATTGTGATTGCTTTTAAAGGCTCTGCTAAATTTTATATTGGTTGCTAATTCTATCGTAGTGTTATCGATATTTCAGACAGACATCATAGTCAAATCTCATAAGCTCCCCTCTATTTCTTTGCCTATTTTCTTGTTTCTCTCGCTAGGGGTGAAAACCCAGTTTAGACTACCTCGGGTTGGTATTAACGACGACGGGGTCTTCTCTTGCGTACCGTCGGCCTAAACGTAACATGTACCCTTTTGATTAAACATTAAACCTTTTGGCAAAATTGCACTACAGCGGCCTCATGTAATTTCGTGTTTTTTTTTTGGTGGAGAATGTAGCACTTGACGCGTAGATTACGAAACTAATTTTTTTTGGGGCCGCAAATGATAATTAAATTAATTAACTTAATGTTAAAAATGTACTAATTTTAGGGAATTACCGTGTTTTTGTATTTGTGGGTGGCGGAGAATGTAGCACTTGACGCGTAGATTACGAAACTAATTTTTTTGGGCCGCAAATGATAATTAAATTAATTAACTTAATGTTAAAATGTACTAATTTTAGGGAATTACCGTGTTTTTGTATTTTTGGGTGGCGGAGAATGTAGCACTTGACGCGTAGATTACGAAACTAATTTTTTGGGCCGCAAATGATAATTAAATTAATTAACTTAATGTTAAAAATGTACTAATTTTAGGGAATTACCGTGGTTTTGTATTTGTGGGTGGCGGAGAATGTAGCACTTGACGCGTAGATTACGAAACTAATTTTTTTGGGCCGCAAATGATAATTAAATTAATTAACTTAATGTTAAAATGTACTAATTTTAGGGAATTACCGTGTTTTTGTATTTTTGGGTGGCGGAGAATGTAGCACTTGACGCGTAGATTACGAAACTAATTTTTTGGGCCGCAAATGATAATTAAATTAATTAACTTAATGTTAAAAATGTACTAATTTTAGGGAATTACCGTGGTTTTGTATTTTTGGGTGGCGGAGAATGTAGCACTTGACGCGTGACGCGCAGATTACGAAACTAATTTTTTTTGGGCCGCAAATGATAATTAAATTAACTTAATGTTAAAAATGTACTAATTTTAGGGAATTACCGTGTTTTTGTATTTGTGGGTGGCGGAGAATGTAGCACTTGACGCGTAGATTACGAAACTAATTTTTTGGGCCGCAAATGATGATTAAATTAATTAACTTAATGTTAAAATGTACTAATTTTAGGGAATTACCGTGTTTTTGTATTTTTGGGTGGCGGAGAATGTAGCACTTGACGCGTAGATTACGAAACTAATTTTTTGGGCCGCAAATGATAATTAAATTAATTAACTTAATGTTAAAAATGTACTAATTTTAGGGAATTACCGTGGTTTTGTATTTTTGGGTGGCGGAGAATGTAGCACTTGACGCGTGACGCGCAGATTACGAAACTAATTTTTTTTGGGCCGCAAATGATAATTAAATTAACTTAATGTTAAAAATGTACTAATTTTAGGGAATTACCGTGTTTTTGTATTTGTGGGTGGCGGAGAATGTAGCACTTGACGCGTAGATTACGAAACTAATTTTTTGGGCCGCAAATGATGATTAAATTAATTAACTTAATGTTAAAATGTACTAATTTTAGGGAATTACCGTGTTTTTGTATTTTTGGGTGGCGGAGAATGTAGCACTTGACGCGTAGATTACGAAACTAATTTTTTGGGCCGCAAATGATAATTAAATTAATTAACTTAATGTTAAAAATGTACTAATTTTAGGGAATTACCGTGGTTTTGTATTTTTGGGTGGCGGAGAATGTAGCACTTGACGCGTGACGCGCAGATTACGAAACAATTTTTTTGGGCCGCAAATGATAATTAAATTAATTAACTTAATGTTAAAAATGTACTAATTTTAGGGAATTACCGTGGTTTTGTATTTTTGGGTGGCGGAGAATGTAGCACTTGACGCGTGACGCGCAGATTACGAAACTAATTTTTTTTGGGCCGCAAATGATAATTAAATTAACTTAATGTTAAAAATGTACTAATTTTAGGGAATTACCGTGTTTTTGTATTTGTGGGTGGCGGAGAATGTAGCACTTGACGCGTAGATTACGAAACTAATTTTTTGGGCCGCAAATGATGATTAAATTAATTAACTTAATGTTAAAATGTACTAATTTTAGGGAATTACCGTGTTTTTGTATTTTTGGGTGGCGGAGAATGTAGCACTTGACGCGTAGATTACGAAACTAATTTTTTGGGCCGCAAATGATAATTAAATTAATTAACTTAATGTTAAAAATGTACTAATTTTAGGGAATTACCGTGGTTTTGTATTTTTGGGTGGCGGAGAATGTAGCACTTGACGCGTGACGCGCAGATTACGAAACAATTTTTTTGGGCCGCAAATGATAATTAAATTAATTAACTTAATGTTAAAAATGTACTAATTGTAGGAAATTACCGTGTTTTTGTATTTTTGGGTGGCGGAGAATGTAGCACTTGACGCGTTGATTACGAAACTTTTGTTTTTGGGTTGAAAATGATAATTAAATTAATTAACTTAATGTTAAAAAGTTAGTAGAGTGGAAACCTAAACAAACAGTAACAAGCCGTGGTGTAGGCGACAACCCGACGAAGATAATTACTTCCAAAACACGTAAAAGACGTTACTAAACTCCCCGTATTGGCGACTGACGGCGCCGCGCACTCACTTCGCTCAAGCGCTGGGGGCGCGCAGCGCCTCCCCAACCCCATACTAAAAAAAGCGATGGGCCATCTATAACGCGACCTAGAGGACAGTACCAAGCCTTACGCATCAAGTATATACTTTTAATCTCAACCAGAAACAAAGTGGCCCAATAATAGAAAACACCGAGAAAATGAACAAAAACTGTAAAAGATTTGATTAAGTACGGGAATATCACTTTGTGGCCCAAAAATACAAAACACCGAGAAAATGAACAAAAACTGTAACTGATTTTATACAAAAAGGGAATATCACGTGGAATTCATTAGGACACCGAAACTGTGTTGCCGGCGAACACACGACGGAAATAAGTACAACAAAACACGTGCAAATGCCCAAAAATTAGAAATTTAAAATTACATTAAAAAATTAAATAATCATTTGCGGCCAAAATAAAAATTACCCTCGGCATCTACGTGACAAGGTCTATCAGGCGCAACCAAAATTAATATAAAATTCAATGAAAATGAGAAATTTTTAAAATTAAAAAAATTAAGTTAAACAATTAAATAATCATTTGCGGCCAAAATAAAAATTACCCTCGACATCTCCGTGACAATGTCTATCAGGCGCAACCAAAATTAATATAAAATTCAATGAAAATGATAAATTTTTAAAATTAAAAAAATTAAGTTAAACAATTAAATAATCATTTGCGGCCAAAATAAAAAATACCCTCGACATCTACGTGACAAGGTCTATCAGGCGCAACTAAAATTAATATCAAATTCGATGAGGCCGCTGTACTACACTTCACCCAACCTGTTTATTCACCTTAAATGAATTATTATTTTGACCAAAACACGAAATATAAAACTCAGTTAACAATAGCCCAAGCAGTGACTTTAAATAATGGCTAATTTAAAAAATATTATTGATCAGATTTTTGAAACAAACTCTGAGCTGATTCTTCTGGGTGATTTCAATTGTAATCTCCTAACCAAAACTCTCTCTTGCTACAAAGATATTACTGAAGATTTGAATCAGCTCATTTCAACTGTTACTAGACCCAAATCTGGTACGCTTATTGATCATATCTACAGGTCTCATCCAATGTATATTTTGCTCACTGAAAATCATAATATAGGTTTTCTGATCATAATTTGATCTTCTGCGTGAGAAAACGCAAATGTTCTAAATCAGAAACTCACTTTGTAACTACAAGAAACTATCACAAATTCAAGCTTTCTCACTTAAAAAAAAATTATCTCCAAGAATATTTTTAAAAATGATTTACTTGCTTATAACGATGTTTCAGATTCCTCCTGTTAGAAGCTTTGCTGGAGTATTTTAAAAGCTCTAGATACCCTTGCCCCTACTGTCAAAAGCCCTCAGGGCAGTATACTTGGATCGTTTTTTTTTAATATACATAAATGACTTTTCTTCTGCTTTGAAGTATACTAAACCATATTAATTCCCTGACGACATGGCAATGCTTACTGGAAACGAAAACCCCAAAGTGGTTGTACATATATAAACTTGATGAAGAATTTAGAAACTATAAAAAATGGTTTGAAGACATTGACATGTCAATAAATGCCTGAGGATCTGAATTCATTCTATTTGGGTCAAAAAGTAAATTGACCCAAGTTTAAAACATTATCAAATTATCAACATCCAAGATTAAACGAGTAACCGAAGTAAAGTATCTAGGCTTTATTCTGGATGAAACTCTATCATGGAAACCACACATTGAAAATACTATAAACAAAATAAAATCTTGAATTTGTATCCTGCGCATTGTTAGAAATATTTTCCCGAATAATATTCTCTTAATGAGGCATAAAGCCGCAGTGCTTCCTCTATTCGACTATGGTGATATTTTATATGATATTTTGTATCATGAAAGTCTAACACAACTGCAAGTGCTTCAAAATACGATGGGTATACCTAATCTTAGAAGTGAAAAGGAGTACGTCAACTAAATTTGTTCATACAAAATTGTCAATTACTTTGCTGGAAACTAAAAGAAGAATTCATATGGCCTCTTTCGTATTTAAATCGTACCATGAAATGTACCCCTCTTATATCAATGATATAATTAATAAAAGTCAGCTAGTACTGTCCATTCTTATAATACCAAAGTTTACAATAGAAATATTTTTATTCATGGTCAAACTTCAAATATTAGTAAAAATAGTATAGTTTATCGTGTCTCTACTTTAAGGAAAGCCCTTCCAGCAAACCTAAAAAATATGTCTGGAATTTTTTTTTTACTTTTTAAAAGTAATTGGAAGATATCTATTAATCATTGTTACCATTGTTTCTCTTTTGTTATTTATTTATTTATTTATTTATTTATTTTAATTTAACTTGAGGACCAATATAAAAAAAATCTGAAAAAAGCTAATGTTGATATCCTAAATAAAGATGCTATTATTATTATTATTATTAAAATTGGTAAAAATAAAGACTTTTACAAAAAATTTAGTTTTTGTATTCAAAGATCTCTGTAGTGGTCTTATAACCATTGCTGTGACTTAACCTTTTTAATAACATTGTCAATATGCTCATTCCAGGAAAGCTTATCGTCTATCATGACCCCAAGATATTTGAAAGATCATGGAAATCGTTTTTTAAACAGGGAGATATGATCATAAATTTGGACTTTTTTCATTTCATACTAAATTTCGATTCAATAAAAAATTTAATACTTATATTCATTATGTTACTCCTTAACCACCGGGTTTAAAATACAGATCGAGGGGCTGACCACAATCCGTAATCGGTGTACAAGCCTGTAGTTTTGACTGTACTAAATGTATTACGTGTTCACTGTAATCGGTGGTTAGCCCCTAGATACAAACCCTTTTTGAATCATTGAATTATTAACATTAATATAATATGGATCTTGATTTTTATTTTAATATATACATTTTTAAATCACCAAACTATTGTTATCAACTTGAAATTTCTTATTCAGATTTCCTTCATAAGCCCACAACTTCAAACACAAATAATCACTTACTTTATTTGGATGGGCCTGAATGGACAGTGCTTTGTTAACGGAAAGTACTTTCAAAAGAAAGGGTAATTCGTTTGATGTTGAATTGATACTAATGGCTCCTTTGTGGTCTTTGAGCCAATTTTCTAGTGTACTACCATCATAACTTTCAAGCTGAGGACATTTAATAATAGCTGGTCCAGAAGGGTGTGTTCCCATCCACAGCTAAAAATTGAATGGATATATAAGTGGCACTGCTACATATATAATTATGTCTGATAAGTTATATATTTTCTGCTTCAGAAAATTGAAATAGGTTGTAAAGCTACCGATCTGATGTATGCAAAATCGTAAATTTTATCATATGACTATCAAAAGGCCCCCTAAGTTTGAAATGAATGGGATTATAACGATAGGCTCTTCGTAGATGGCAAGAGGTAGTATAGGTGGCCAGGTACATGTGAGGGATTCGGAGGATTTATTCTTTTTCTCAGCCAACTTCATGGAATATATTTTTCACTATCAATTGCCTAATTAAATTCATAGTAAATGGCTTTGATTTAAAAATTTCACTAAAAATCTAAAAAAACATTAATGGATTTCGGGAAATATTTAGTGTAAGCCTATGGTTTAAAAAGCTAGGCAAAGAGTGTTTGGTGAGTAGTTACGAACTTACAATGGATAGAGCCTTCTCTAGGTATTTTTGCGCTAACACGAAGAAATGAGAAGTGCTTTGACGAGGCTTAAACAATTATGATAAAAAGCTCATAGTTTGTGATTTGAATTTCGTTGTCATGTACCCTATTGTAGTAAAAATACTAGCCCTCCACCTAGGTTAACATTAGGCTCGTGCGACTCTTTTCAATTAAGTAATATTTCTATTGATTTAATAGATAGTCTTAAGCCCATTTCAAGCCATTGAATTTACTCTCTCGTATTACCATGTGTGTCCTTTATGCAGTCGAAGTAGCCGTACATGGTAGACCTACATCTACTATCTAATGGGCTTATTTTGCTTAGAGATCTCAACAAAAACAGTTTTAACAATGGTACTACTTTGTCTATGGAAATTAAATAAAAAACAGTGTTGGGAATTTAGTCAGGATAGAATAGAGTTGGAAAAAAGCTAAATATATATTGGGATTTTGGGACCAATGCATCTGGAGGAGCGACACATAATTAAACAAAAATTTACATTATATAGTTTTAAATATATTTTAACGAATTGAAGTTTTTTTAAATAACATTGAAGCAAATATCACATTACTTCGAAATATAGAAATTCTAAGTTTGCCAACTTTAAGATTGAAATGTCTAGTTTGCCACCTCCAGAAAAAAGTTAGTGGGGACGGATCCACCCCTGCCCCCCCCCCCCATGGCTCCCCCCCCCCCCCCGAAGCTAGTACAACCCAATTGTTAGATTCTTAATCTACAACTAATTTTAACACTGAACCATTTTTTAAAGTCCAATATGTTACTGTAAGACAGATTTAAACTTAAATTCTTTGAAAACATGGTCTGAGGGAAAAATATACAGTAAAAGTGCTATTGCTTTGATATTTTCCAAATTAGTTAAAGGGCAATGCAAGTGGCCATGCAGGGGGGTAAATTATCTTATAGATAAAAAGAATGACTGGGCATGCGCTATATGCCATATAGCCTTTCCCTCTGTAAAAAAAGCAGAACCATATTTGGTGAATTTATTTTGCATAAATGCGCCTCTCGCGGTTATTACGCCATAGTTCCATGCTTAAGCGATAGGAAAATCCATGCATTCCGAGCAAAGTGAAGTTTTCGAGGTTACCAACAAATCGTATCCTTTAAACAAAAAAAAAATAATAAAACAAAGATAAAGATTCTGTCGGGGTATATTGATTTGGAAATTGTTAAGGGATATAGGGGTAAATCTATACTACATAGGGCCAAGTGTGTGAGGCTAGTGGCAGAGATATACCGCGACCAAGGCCTAATGTTTCAAAAACATTGTTAAATCGAATATATCAACGTCAAACTCTCGGAAACTAACTCAAGTTCTTTTCTCCATAATAAATAAATTAAACTAAGCCTAAAGTCCTCGGTTTGTTGCACCACATGGCTACACCAAGGAGAAAAAGGCTTCCGCGCTGTCTAAAATCCTCCTTGGAAAACCAACTTACGACTTGTAGAAAAAAACATAGTTCCAAATCAAACGCCCCCCTACATGGCCACTTGCGTTGTCTTTTAAAAGTAAAAGTTAAGTTTAAGTAAAGAGCAAGATCATTTTAAATTATCCAAGAGAAAATAAATCAGGGTTTGTTAAACCCAGTGTCTGCAGAAGAAAATAGGGGAAGTACGTATCTGTTGCTTTGAGCCGTAGAAGTCGTCGTGTGACCCACAAAAATGCCTTTTTACGCATAATAAACCAAACTGAAAAAGTAGTTCCACTTTCGTTTTGATTCAACACGGTTATAAACGACGAAAGCAAATACGCCTTAGCTCAATTAGCAGAGAATGAGAAGGACAATATGTTACAATTGTTCAATTTAAGAAAAATTTATTTCATGCCAAACCGTTTCTGCGCGAAAATTCGTGAAAAGTGACGCCTTTCCAAAGCTGACTAGCAGCGTACTTCCCCCTATTTTCTTCTGGTGTCTGGTAATAAATCCAGTGTCCGGTAAGTCTATTTTCCTCTGGATGCAACGAAGCCTCAGACATTTCATATATTTGCAAATATAACTTCCTGGTAAAACAATTATACCTCTGCATAAGAACTTTTAGATTCCACTTCATAACCTTCACATCCAGCTCTTTTCAGCTGTGCAACTAGACTTTCTTCTCCAATTTTTCCCCAGGCATAAGATTGTACAGCTCCATGAATTGGGAACACTGTATGAAGGTAGAGTAAATATGTAAACCAAAAAAGTACAAAAATCAAAATTACACTAACCATATAATAATAATAATAGAAAGTAGGGATGCACCGATATATCGTCCTCTTTTTCTAATATCAGTACCGGCTTAAGCGAAGCCAAAATTGGCCGATACTGGTATTAGAAAAATATTTTCAGAAAATTCTCGATTAACTAATGATAATATTTTATTTGATTGGCCGCGCAACGTATGCCAGACTTCAGAAGCTAGATCAAATAAAAAACAACGATATGCTCTTGCAAACTTTTTTTCATTAAAAATGAGAATAAAATGGTATGACAATATACTGAACTGTCTTTTACAATGATTTTATCATTACACTACTGTTATGATAGATAACTTTGTTAAAGCCGGATTTATTTATTTATATCAGCCAAGAATAGCCGATATATCAGCTGTACCCATATCCGTGCATCCCTAGTAGAAAGAAAATAACTAGTTAAATAGCAGTCATTCTTTCAATAACCTCATAAAAATTTTGGTTTAACCAATATACTAATTTACAGAGGAAAATGCACATTTTCCACTGACGCAGGATTGCTAATCTAAAGTCTACATAATGAATAATATAACATCAGCAGGAAAAATAAAAAATTTATAGTCATTTTATAGGAGTAATTTTTAGGAAAATATAGGATATTATAAGAATATTCTGTTCAGCGAATTTAAAAGAAATTATAGGAATAATATGAACAAAGATAAAAAAAATGCTTTGGTTGAGTAGTAATATTACATCACAGACTTTATATATGACTATGTATCAAGGTAATATTTTCATCTTAAAACCACTACCAGCCATAAGAGCCAATGCTTTAGTACAAGGCTGGCTGTTTTTGAGTGGCTTCTATCAAACTCATTGAAATGATTCTAAACTATAGTTTTATTTTAAACTGATAAATTTAAAGTGCAAATAAGTATATTAAAATTTTAATTATGTCTGACTGTTGGAGATAATGCGATGAGGACTCTCGACCCGAAATGCATTTACCCTGATAGATTATCGGGAAACGTCTTTTTTACTAAATAACCCGACAATAATGTTTTTATTAATGCGTATATAATAACTGCTTTATTATTGTAACTTGTCTCATTAGCTTCGCTCATTTCGGTAGTACAGTTCTAACTTTAACATCATCTTGTAACTCTGTATATATATGTAAATAAACCAGTTCTCGTAATTTTATCCTCGTCGTCATCCTTTCGGGAGCTTTACTGTTTGCCGTTGAGCAATTACTTCAACACTGACAATGATGGTGAACCAATATGTGTTAATGGATGCAGTAATCCTCGGGAAAACAACATTGTGAGATGTGATATAATTCTAAAAGATTTTCATATGACGTGTGTAAATATTACATTAAAACAATTAAGCCAGTCGTTTTTATTATTGTGAATTTTGTAGAAAACGTCTTCTAAACTCTTACTCTTGCAAAGGCCCAGTCCAAACAGAAACTTATAAAATAGAATTGATCGAAATCAAAAGACAACTTGCTACAGTCAAATTGGATTATAAGAAACAAATTAAAGCATTTCAGCAGGAGCTTGGAAAGATTAATCATCAAGCTAAGGCATATTTTCAAGACCAGAATTATATCCTAAAAATTTCGCATGTTTAAAGT
This sequence comes from Leiobunum rupestre, assembly GCF_980474605.1. Lineage (NCBI taxonomy): Eukaryota > Metazoa > Arthropoda > Arachnida > Opiliones > Sclerosomatidae > Leiobunum > Leiobunum rupestre. Next base: position 20,846,340 of record NC_143386.1, read on the forward strand.
ATTGGAGCTCTTGAGGCCAAAATTGAAAATAATCCTTGCAACAATGCTAATCTAAAACCTAAGAGTTTCTTAGAAGCCTTCACTAGTAATAATTATATGAAAGAAAACATTCAAAATATGGATCATTCTGCGTCTTCAAGGATTCCTTTAAATCAATGTACTCCATTGCAACAGTTATCAAACACTCAAAATTCAAATCAAAATAGACAACCACCTGTGGAAAATCTTTCAAAAGACTCAGAAAATGGAGGAGTTCCAAAGAAATTAAAACATCAAAGGCTGACAAATTCTGCTACTACTAAACAGAAAAACCTTTCAAGAATTCCAAAGCAGAATCAAGGTTGCATGCCAAATGATAGACTAGCCTCTTGCAAATTAACTATACCTCGAGATTCCATTGACTTTTTTATTGGAAACTGTTCAGTTACATCAACCGAGGAACAAATGTCTGTTTTTATTGAAGCCCAAGGAATTGAGTTTATAGTTTTATAGTTATTATTAACACATGTAATGACTCGGATATGGTTCTCTCAGGCTCAATTTGGCCGATTGGTATATCATGCCATAAACTCGACTCTGGTCGAAAGACTAATCGCAAAATTTGGGGCACAAATCACGATGAAGCGGGTTTAAAACTATCTGTTTCACCGACGTATGAATACCTGTTATCAAATTGCACAAAAAATGTTACGATTCCGGAACTTATGAATCACCTCATTGATATAGGTGTGAACAGGGATTTTATAACGATCTCTGCGGGAACTCAGCGATAAAATTGGAAATTGTATTTTATAATAGATTCGTTACTAAACCAAGATGATGAAATCCTTGACCTTGTAGCCAACTTAGTCAGTGGCAGCCATATTTGTTAGTAGGCCAAATGGCCAAAACCCCTTATCTTATCAGGCCTAACTCCCAAGGGCACCGGTGTGGGAGTTAGTATAAAAGGAGGTAGGAGAGAGGCATTAAGGGCATTCAAGCAGAACTGTAGAGTCAGTGGTTAGAAGCAGTCAGGAAATAGTATGGGAGTGGTTAACTCCCAGCTAGCCCACTAGTCAGTTGTAGTTGGTCCCCCAGTGGCTGCCTGGTTGCATTCTCTTCCCTTGGTGGGAATATCTAAGAAATACTAGTATCTCATTATGATAGGATAATATTTATGTTATTTAATAAAGCTATTATTAAAAATAACATAGTATTTATTTAACATGATATTTACAAGTTTGTTCTATACAAGATTGCATGGCTGTCTACCCAGCTGCGTTGTCAATGAATGCGCTCGTGTATCGGTAACGCCCCCTCCTTCACTTTACATAATTAACGCTAACAGCGCCCTCTATATAGAGGATCCCTCAACATCTCCCCCTTTTAGTCCTTTTCGCAATGAAAGTAACATTACATCAGATAATCTGACTGCCACACTGGTTTAGTTCTTTGGCTCGTTGGTCTCAATTTTGGCAATTGATTGCTCGTTGTCTGGAGGCGCACTCGCACATCTAAACCGTCCGATACTGCTGATTGATCATGATGAAGCTCTGCACTTCGCGTCCCTGGTATACTGTCATTTGATTCTGCCCTTGGCTGGGCTAGCTGCGTTGACTGAACTGACTGGACCGGTTGAGTCTGGTGTGACCGAGCTGGCTTGAACGGTTGCGCCGGAGGAACAGGCTGGTGTATTCGGGCTGGATGAAAAGATTGCATCGGTTGTCCAAGTTGTTGTGCTTGGACAGGTTGCACCGTCGGTATTCTTGTCCAATACCTCCTATCAGGATGAGGGTGTTCCATCACTTGAGTGTACGTTTGACTAGCTTGCCTCACACTATGAGGTAAATGTTCCGGTGTAGTCTGCTCCTTCTGATTAACTTCAACGCCCTCTTTAGGTATCTCAACCTCGGATTCCAGTGTTACTTTGAGAAATTTTCTGTTTCTTCGAAACAGTTGTCCTTTAGTTGTTTTCACTAGATACGAACGTGGTCCTACTTTTTTTTCTACTATCCCCAGTATCCACGGTGTATGTCGTTTATTTGGATCTATTCGCACTTTTTGACCATTATATAATGGGGGAAGCTCTTGAGTTCCTCTGTCGTAAAATTTCTTCATTTGCAATTGCTTATGCATTATTCGTTCTGGAACGTCTGGAATCACTTGAGGCATTAATAGTTCATTGGACACTGGTAACAGACCTTGAGTTCGTCTAGCATAGAACATTTGATTAGGACTGACGCCGTCTTCTTTTGGAGTATTCCGCCACTCCAGCATGGCCAATCCAATATCTTGTTTACTATACAACGCTTTCTTCACTAGGCGCTTGGCCACTTTTACCGCCGATTCTGCCTTTCCATTCGACTGACTATGATATGGGGACGTTGTAATGTGGGTAAAGCCCCACTGACGAGAAAAATTGTCGAATTCTTGACTGACAAAGTTGGTCCCATTATCTGTCACTAAGACTTGAGGTACTCCATGCCGCGAGAAATGTTGTTTAGTGGCTCGAACTAGTGCGAGTGCTGTCGTCGATGGCAGTACGTCTAGTTCCCAGTAAAAACTGTAATAGTCCACCGTTATTAGGTAATTGAGTCCATTCAGAGTGAATATATCTTGCCCCACCATTTGCCAGGGGTGTCTAGGTATTTCATAAGGTCTCATGGGTTCTTGACGTTGTTTTACCATGAACGTATTACACGCACAACATCGACCCACATATTCTCGAATCGCGGCTGACATACCAGGCCAGTACACAACATCTTTTGCTTTCCGGACTGTGGCCTCTGGCCCTACATGACTATAATGAATTCTTCGTAAGATGTCTTGTCTGATGGATCTGGGAATTATAATTTTGGGTCCTTTATATAAAATTCCTTAGCTTCCCAGTACTCTCGGATTTCCGGTTTTACTTGACTTCTAGCCACTGGCCACCCTTCCAAAACGACTTGTTTTAGCTCCTGCAAAACTCCATCTTTATCTGTGGCTGCTTGAATATACTTTAGCGTCTCCGTACTGATTGGTAAATATCGAGCCTGATCCGTCTCAGCTACTTCCTGGAGTACTGATTCCACTCTATGTACCGTCTGGTTTACCGATGGGTCTAAGACCCGCTCTGGCTCAGGTTCGGGGATGTATTGCCTTACTAGCAATCTCGGCTTCTTTGAAAGCCTTGGTGTCTATGCTAGTGTTTTCCAGGCGGAAATTGCCGCTATCTGCTTCTGTGTTGATTTTTGTCTTAAGAAGAAGCTTCATGGCAAGGTTATTCGGATAGTCAAGCAGCCCTCAAGGCTCTCAACCAGTTTCAGGTCTCTTCAAAACTGGTTTACAGCTGTTTGAACCTCCTCTCGGAGCTAGGCACCAATAATAAAGTTCAGCTCTATTGGGTTCCTGGCCATCGGGGGTACTATGGTAATGAGAGGGCCGATGTCTTAGCCAAGAAGGGGGCAGAGGCTGGGTTCTTTGGTCCTGAACCTGCCGTTCCTATCCCCTCTAGCATAGTTCGCGGCCTTATCTCTAACTCCATGACTGACCGTCAACTCAAGCTTTGGCTTGAGATGGATGGCCAAAGGCAGGCTAAAGAGTTTATCTCGGGCCCCTCTAGGCAGAGAGCTAAGGAGCTGCTCTCGCTTTCCAAATCTAATATCAGGTTGGTCATTGGCCTACTAACAGGTCACTGTCTCCTTAACAGACATCTTCACCTGATTGGAATCAGTGATGATCCAATCTGTAGGGCATGTCAGGCTGAGGAGGAAACCGCCTCTCATGTGCTTTGTAGGTGCGATTACTACGCGGCCCAAAGATTCGAGCATCTTGGTATGCATCAACTGGAAACTTCTGATTTCTATAATATGCCGGCCAAGAGGATTCTCCGTTTTGTGTCGGATATTGGACTTTTTAAGTCTTAAGGTTCGGGTTTTGCACAATGGACCTCTGGTCGACGTGCGCGAACGGGCATTCCCAAAGCCCTTCACCCCTTCATCAATAATAATAATAATAATAATAATGGTCCGTCTCTGATGCTACGTCGGGTAACGAAGCGCGACTGAGCATATCCGCTATTATTAATGTGCTCCCTGGATGGTATTCCAATCGTAATCTGTAATTCTGGAGCTGAAGAATCATACGCTGTAACCTCTTTGGCGCACTTCTGATTGGTTTAGAAAAAATCGGTACCAATGGTTTATGGTCTGTATGAACTGTTGTTAATTGCCTCCCTCCTATATATTGGTCGAAGCGAAGACATGAAAACAAGATCGCCAGGCACTCTTTCTCAATTTGCGCATAATTGCGCTCAGTCTCTGTTAATGACCGTGAGGCAAATGCCACGGGTTGACCTTCCTGGTACAATACTGCGCCCAATCCAGATTCTGAAGCATCACATTTAATTGTCACTTCCTTCTGTGAATCGTAATACGCAAGTACTGGTGCTTGTGCTATAAGTTGTTTAAGCTGACTAAATGCTGTACTTTGAGCTTGTTGCAATGTAAACATGGTATCCTTTTCTAACAGTACTCGTAACGACTCACTAACTTTCGACATTGATGGTAGAAAACGAGCTAAGTAGTTCACACTACCTAAGAATCGTTGTAAAGATTTTTTATCTGTCGGTGGTGGCATTTGAACTATTGCCCGTACTTTGGCAGGGTCTGGGAGAACACCTTGAGCTGTAATGAGATGTCCCATGTATGTAACTTCTGTGTTTACCAGCCTCATCTTACTTGGATTTAATACCAACTTTCTGTCTTGAGCTCGTTTCAGTAAAGCTGTTAAATTCCTGTTGTGATCTGCAATATATTCTTGCGGCGTGTCCCCTCTTCCTACCACCAAAATATCATCCGCGATGTCTTCCACACCGTCTAAACCGTCTATTAATTCCAACAGTCTACGTTGAAATTCTTCGGGAGCGGAGGTGAGGCCAAAAGGACATCGTTTATATTTGTATCGACCAAATGGGGTCCAAAATGTGGTTAGATTCGAGCTTTCAGCCGTAAGTTCAATTTGGTGGAATCCGTCTTTGGCATCGAGTACCGAAAATATTTTTGCTCCCTTCAGTCGTGGTAGTACCGTGTCTAATGTAGGCATCTGATATTTCGGGCGTCGTACAGCCAAATTTAAGTCGTGAGGATCCAAACATATACGCAACTTGTCATTTCGATATACCAGTACCAAACTGCTAATCCAAGCTGTAGGCTCAGTCACTTTTTCTATGATCTTTCGTTGAATAAGTTCGTCTAGTTTAGTTCGCAATGGTTCGAGAAGCGCTACTGGGACTCGTCTCGGGGCATGTTGTACCGGAATGGCATTCGGATCGACATCAATATGGTAAGGCTTTCCAATACTGCCGATGCCCTCAAACACTGCGGGAAATTTATCTACAATGGCCATGGCCTCGCGTCGTGCTTGGCTTAATGGGTCTGATTGTTGATTCAATACGTTCATTCTTCTTCCTGCGGTTACTGTTTTCGCTTGATCGACTCTATTTTCCTTTTCCGTCTGGTGTACATTATGTATAGTCACCAATCCCAAGGCAATAGCCGTATTCGCCGATAGGAGAGGAGTGACTTTTCCTGGAAGTACTTGAAATCTAAGTATTCGCATATCTTAGTGATGTAACGTGTGACAGTACCCGCATGTCTTACCATAAGCTGGGCAATCGCGTTGCCGATTTACATGAAATGTGTCACTCTTACAATATTTGCATCCTTTTTGGCTACCAGGCTGGGTCTGTGTTACTGAACTTCGCCAGTTGCCTCTGTAATTGTCCCGCCTGGGATAAGTGGAGCGATTCTTCTGCACTTGGTGAACTGAGTCTGTATCCTCCGGAAACTTTGTTATCCTGGCCCCCTGGGAATCAATTTGTTGTAATTGGGCTCGGGATCGCTCACCTATGCGAAGGGCATTCAAAGCTTGCTCCGTAGTGACCAAGTGATAAAGTTTATCACGGGTCTTTAAATCCGTTGTGCTCAGAACAAGCTTATCCCTGACAAACTCATCACTCATAGCAGTGGTATAGTTACAATCCTGCACCAACTGCCGAAGACGCACATAATACTGATCTATTGTTTCCAACGGTAATTGGGATGCTGCTAAGAAAAGTTGTCGTTCATATAGTACATTTACTTTTGGTTGAAAATGGGCTTGTAAAGCGTCTAATATCTTCTTATCTATTTTCAGATCATCCACTGAAATAGGAAGACTTTTCATAATTTTTTTACATTCCTCACCCATACAGGAGCGCAGCAACGCAACTTTGAATTCGTCACTCTTGGTAGATAAATCCGTGAACGTTAAATAATCCTCGTAGCCTTCCCGAAATTCGACGAAATTATGTGCTAAATTTCCTTTGACAAGCATCGGTTTGGGAAAAGGGCCGCGTGCCTCCATGATAGCACGAACGGAATGTAGACGTGGAAAAAATTTAAAAAATATACGGGAACCTTGGGCCTTGGCAGTGAATTAATAAACGGAGCAAAGTATGATTTTAATAAATTATTGAACTTCCTTGCCTTGTACTGTGATACTTTGCCGCCGTCCCACTTCTGACACCATATTTATGTTATTTAATAAAGCTATTATTAAAAATAACATAGTATTTATTTAACATGATATTTACAAGTTTGTTCTATACAAGATTGCATGGCTGTCTACCAAGCTGCGTTGTCAATGAATGCGCTCGTGTATCGGTAACGCCCCCTCCTTCACTTTACATGATTAACGCTAACAGCGCCCTCTATATAGAGGATCCCTCAACAGATAATTATTGTATAGTTCGCTCTAAGGCCTCCGAAGGCACGTTACCCAACCTTCAAGAGTAAGAGTGGCTATAACCTAACAAATTGGCCATATATCCCTATAAAATTAAAAGACATCGGGTATACAGGAAACAATCTATAGCCGTAGATGAAGTTAGACTAAACGAACCAAGTAATTATTTGAATCCTACTCTAGAAATTAGTCCACTATACTTAAAAACATTCTTATGTTTGTTTCTAGTAAGGGGCTCCATATTGCTCATGAAAATCATAACATTGCTTTTTCAGACCACAACCTAATTATTTGTTTTCGAAGGCGTAAATGCTCCAAATCTAAAACACACTTTGTTACTACCAGATGTTATAATAAGTTTGATCTTTTTCATTTTAAATTAAATGTTTGTGAGAACATTATTACAATGGTTTGCTTTTCGCCACTGATGTTTCTACATCATCATGCCAAAAACTTGGTTCTTTGATCTTGAATGCCCTGGATATTTTTGCCCCATTGATAAAAAGACGGGTGCATAGAAATCCGCTGCCATGGATAACTTTGGATATTTTGTATTTGATTGCTAAAAGTAATCTTAATTCAAGAAGAATCTCCGGTCCAAATGGTACTTATCATATTGAAAACTTCCATATTTTTCCGAATTCGGTTGTAAATGAAATAAGGAAGGCTAAAGCAAACTTCTTTGCTAAAAGATATGTTTGTGTCAAAAATTTAATAAATTAAAATATAAAAGGAAAAAGAAGAAGCACCGGAATATTGTTCTGGAGTATGAGTGTGTTTCTTATGACGAGTCTCTTGTAATTTAAATTTTTTTCAAAAATCAGTTTACTAAAATAAGTGAAAAGGTCAATTATATATCATGGGAAAGCTTCAAAGAAAAACATCACGAAGTTAGAAGTACTAGTGGATTTCAATTTAATCTAGTTTCTGTTAATATTGGTACCATTAAAAAGTATATGGATAAAATTTGTCTTTCGAAAGCCACGGGAGTGCATGGAATTCCTCCCTTCATCCTTAAAGCTATTAAAAATGAAATAGCTGAACCTAAATTTGTGTAATATTATCAATTATTCTATCAAAACTTCCACTTTTCCGGACTTACTTAAGACTGCATAAGTTGTTACTCTTTATAAGAAAGGGGAAGAAAAGGATCCTGATAATTAACGACAAATTTCTGTCTTAGCTGTTTTATCGAAACCTTTTGAGTTATCTGCCTTTGATCCGTTAACTGATTTCTTAGATAAAAATTGTATTATAAATTTGTACCAAGCTGGTTTTCGTAAGGGACACTACCTTACTTACAACTCATCTTATTGAAAATATTATTTCAAATAATAATAAATGCCAACGATCACCTTTATCAAGCCATGAACGATTTAGAGATGGACATTATAAAATTACAGGATATTTTTGAAGATCATAAATAAGGGCAAAAAATGTTAACTATGGCAAGGAGACTATTTGAAATCTAGAAGATAGCTGTGCAGATCTTGAGAGCTTGAAAAGACCTTATTTTAAGATTTTACACCAAACTGTCATTCTACAAAGAGCTCATGAGATTTTTATCTCAACTGATGATTTACAGCACCTCGAAGTTGATCCAAAAATTTTGATGGATCAAACAATCTGGTTTTGACTTTGCACTAAGGCAATTTCTACTGGGAAACTTGATATCAAGCAAATTTTGCACTAAGTCAATCTCTACTGAGAAACTCAAAATGGTCTCACTCATTGTAAATTTATCCCAGAGCTTCAGAATGAATTACTTCAAATCCCTAACACCTTCGGACCTTCCCAGCTAATAATGTCTGCTTATAAACCACCTGTCTCAATCTCTGCCACTGACGAATGCAGACGCTAAAATTAAATTACGGGCTAAAGTTCAACAAAAATAAATTAGACTGTATATATTAAATAAAAACTAAATCAATTAGTAAGTCATTAGTAGCGTCAAAACAAAACCGTCAAATACAAAGTCGTGAGTCCTCCTTCACTAAAAAAGATCTCGATTTTAAAAGCTTAGACATAACAAATACGAAAGTACAACGTCGGTGAAATAATTTCCGGATTAAAAGTTACATAAAATAGTAAATAGTTTTGAAGTGTAAATTTTTTAAATATGGCAATGAGTACAAGGGAACAATTACTACAGTTAATAGACGATATTGAAATTATATCGAAGTAAGTTGAAATAAATTTAAATTATCCCCTACAAGGCTTAAATATTTGTGGCAAAAATATGAAATAATTTTAATTGGGACTGTTAACTTCTATCGTCGGTAAAAATGCGTCTTCACAATAGACTTTAAAACAGTGTTATTTTTAGATTGTGTACGTAAGATAACTTACTAATTATTGTCAACAGTTGTCGAAAGCCGAAACTAGTCGATTAAAATTTTCTTTAAGGTGTAAGAGGAATCGTCGTTAGTTTCCAATTTCAGGATTTACTATTTAGTGCGTGTAGTTGAGTACGAGAAGGGGAAAAGGCTAGACGCAACTAAAACGAATCTGAAAAATTGAAATTTTTAGACTGACCATAAATATCTTGGGTAGCCTGAGGAGATGGTAGAAAACGTTTTCTCAAGTGGGATTATTGTAATATCCTTAAGAGTTTGTGTATTTAAAGTGTTCATTCGTATTTTTGCAAGGGGAATACAATTCTATATTACACAACGCATCACGAATTATTTCGACTATCTGACACACTGAACATAATTTTAGGTTTTTTTCCTGTATACCAACACAATTTTGGTGACTATAGAACAATTAAACGTAACATGATTTCAAGCTTTTTATTTATCTTGTAGAGAGTTACTGGAGAATGTTTTAGCACCAAAAGTACCTGGTCAAAAAGTGGTTTCTATTGAGCATTCTCAGTTAGCAGAATTGCTAGTTTCTAAGGATCAGGAGCTGAAAGATACGTTGAAACAAGCTGAAGGGCAAGCGGAAATTCAAAAGAAAATGGACGAGTTACAAGCTGAAGTGGAAAAACAAGACCAAGATATCAGACAACTTCAAAAGCATTTGAAAGAAGCTGAACATATTCTAGTAAAACAGTTTTTTCTATCTTATTTTATGTAACAAAATAGACATGTGTGACACTGAAAGATTAGGGATAGTGATAGTCTGTCATAGAACGATTGCAAAATTGGAAGATAACTTGTAATTCTTGGCTAATCTCCCAAGAAGGCTAATGCTGGAGATAGTCTTATGGTTTAAGGGATAAAATTATTTTGAAATAAGGATTTAAAAGATATTTGGCTATTCGAAGTTGCTCCCTAAGTCTCTTCTGTTAGTGTGATTAGTTATGTGGAAAAAAATTTAGGTGTTCTGATGGTTACGATTTCTGAATGCCTCATTTTTGATATCATAACCTATTAACAACACCTAGAGTCCCATTAGTGATCGTACGGGGTGACATTTGAGTCGTGGTCGGGGAGAGAAAAAACCCTGAAAAACCGGCTTGGGTCGGAGTTTTTTGGAATTTTTAATTTTGAGCGTTTTCTAATTACAAAAGTGACTGAATTACAGGCTTCGTCACCGTTTTGCGTCCACTTGCACCGGCGTCACACGTAGGCTTTGACAGCGCCTCGTTAGGGTTAGATTTTCTTCTTGTGATGACGTCAATTCGTTACTATCTCTCAGTGCGATATTTCCCAAAGTGACAAACTTATTGAACAATATTATAGACTTATGTTAAAACCAAAAACGAAATCAAACCCACGGCGAATGTGACGCGACCTTTGTACCTTCGAACGAGAAAAGTCGCCGAGATAATAGACTGCTGGCTTGCCCCATTGTAGCTAACGCTCGCTCAAGCGTTTATTAATTTTTTTTTATTTGGAAAACCCCGACTAAAAAAAACCCTGACCTGCAGTTATATGATCTTAATGATGACAGTCAAAGCATTATTTCCTTATTTGAATTTTTGTGCTCACTTATCTTCCATCACAAACAGCTCGAGCATTTCTCATTTCTTATAAATTAATTTTGACTTAATTTGTTTGCTTTAATATTATAACACCATAAAAAAGGTCAGAGTTTACGGCCTGGAAATTTTAAACATCAATTTATCTTTTAACAGGCAACAGCTATTTACCAAGCGAAGCAAAAAATTAACGCAATATCCAAAGCCTCAAACCGTCCAACATCATCAGAAGAGTTAATTAAATATGCTCACCGTATTAGTTCATCAAATGCTGTTGCAGCCCCACACAATTGGCAACAAGGCGATCCCAGAAGGCCATATCCTACAGACATTGAAATGCGTTTAGGTTTCCTCGGAAGATTAAGTGATCTTCCAATTAGTGGTAACATGATGGTTACGCAACAACAAGGAACATTGGGTGATATGGCTCCTCCAAGAACACCTCATGGTTAGTATTAACAGGATTTTACCAATAATATAAATACACATTATAACCACCCTTCGTTCGGACACTGGGTAAACATGGCCCAGGGGCTTAGGATGAGGTCACATATTGGTGTCTTATTATACTAGAATAGTCATTAACTGTTAGTCATTTCCCCCAAGGGAAGAGAATGCAGCCACTAGGGGGAAATGCTATCACTAACAAGATGGCTGGGAGTTGACTACTCCCTATCAGTTGCTGCCTGCTACTAATCTCTCTGCCCTCAATCTCTCTGATGACTGGCCTTTTAACCTAACTCCTACACTACCGTCCCTGAGAGCTAGGCCTAATAAGATAAGAGGTCTGGCCATTTGGTCTACTAAACAACATGGCTGCCAATGACCATGTTGGTTACAACATAGAGGATGAAATGTGGCTTCCTTAGTGCACCAATCATAAATGTGTAAAATTTAGATTGGCCTTATTTACAAGCTATTTTGACCATAACATCTAGGGGAATCAATTCCATTTTATTTATGCTTATTACAAAATGAACAATAATGATAATTACCTAATTTTTTTGAGGTACTTTAAGTTTAAATACTTCATTAATTTTTACAATTATGACTTACATGTAAAATCCTTGCGAAAGGTTACTATTACTGGGTGATTTGATTGGAAACCAAAAATCGAACCAACTTATGATGGTACTAGAGATTTGAAATTCATTCTTATTAATATATTTTCGAGCAAATTAAAGGAAAGTATAAGAAAAACCATAAGCAAAAAAAAGGATTCTTACTGAAAAACAGTAGATAAAATCAAGTGAAATATAAGATGAAGAAGGGTGCACGATGACTGAATGTTTTAGGGTTATATACATGAGAAAACCTTAAGAATTTATAGGAAGGTATTGAAAATATCGGAAATGTGGTCACCTTGTATATGTTTTAGAAATATAATCATTTTAGTAATAATTTTTAGTTAATTAAAAAAACTATTGGTTTTTTAAAAAATCACTTGGTTTAAACCATGATTTAAACCAGCCAATTAAACTCTGGACAAGCTTATATAAAAACCGACATAACACCGAAAAGTGTGTCAGCCTTACCTTTTCGCCTTTTAATATATCAACTGACACCTAGTCTCACCATCGACTACAAATCCCACTAGATGGCTATGTACTGGAAGCATTATCTTTGGTCTATATGGTCTAATTTGTCCTTGTCATGATTTTCTCTTATCTTTAGTCGTGCATAGAAATGTCCTAAAATGCCACACAAATTATTTTATTTTTATGTATTCTCAACAACTTCTCCTACACTTTTTTATCTTATGCCACTTTTGCATATATTTTCAAGCACCTCATATCTTAAAGGGTTATCGGGGCTGGAATTTCAAAAAAAGGTTTGGTTTTGGGCCCAAAAAGTAAAATAAGTTACATTATTCCTTATAGCCTTTTAAAGATTTTTATCTATTTTTCTACTAGATACTCCATCAGCTCAAGCGGGACCTTACACATGGCAACACTCGGGAGATATTAAGCCTGCTATTGGAAGCTCTTCAGTAGCCATGGAAACTAAAGGACACAAAGAAAGTGAAGACGTGGAAGTTATGTCTACAGACTCCTCCAGTAGTTCTTCTAGTGATAGCCAATAAATTGAAAAAACTTTATTTAATATCTCTTATTTTTAAAATAAATTGTGATCGATTAAGTATAACAATGGTTGGTATTTTATTAAATAACACTGAAACAATCTATGCTAAACACCTATACTAACCGCAAAAGATTCCATAAGAACACCCATTTAAAAGTGGGATATTCTTAATTTTACAAATAATCTTAATACAGAACCAAGGTTTATCTGCTACACTATGACCAAATTCATTAGGTATGTTTGTCTTTATTGAGGATCCCATTCTTGATGCTGTTTATTAATGGAATCCAAACTAATGAAACTGACCTTTGGTGAAGAAATACTGTTAGAGACTAACAATTAGGTTAAATATGATAGTCTATTCATTGTAGCAGAACATGTTGTACACCTCTTAACATGTGGTACATCCCATTATTTTAAAAATTCTGTGAAATTTTAACTAAGGGTTAGCTTTTTTTTTATTTCATATTACACCAGCTGAAAGCGTGCTTTAATTATGACAATAGTTTCCTCTCATATATTCCGTGGCAATGGTAGGCCAGATAAGTGGGGCCCAAATTTTATTTCTTTAAGCTAACAAAATATGGTGATTTCTCCTCAACATTTAAATTTCGATACAATTTAAAAATTTCGGAAGGTGTTTGGAACTACTGTTAAAAATTTTAGGTAAGCCTGGCCTAATCGATGGTTTCACTACCGAATATATTTTGCTACATTTTTAAACCACCAGTTTTAATAAGTTTCATAAAGTGCAAGGCATTAAAGGTAGATAAAATAATTTATTGTAACAATCGTTAAAAACATTTGTTCAGATTTCAGATCAAAATTCTTTTACCAGAATTACTTTTTTCAATCCTTAAATCAACTATGCAAATATTTAATTTTTTCCATAAAAATATTTATGCCTAATTTCAATAAAATTACATGGAAGATCTTTTACTTATCACAAAGTTCTCATTGTATCACGTTTTAAATACAATTCTAATTTAAATATCATCAGTCTTGGATTCATTTAAGTTACATATAATGTTACTACAGTTGACAAAATGCTGATGCAAATGGGAAAATGTTGGTCTTTTATCAGGAGAATAAGACCAGCATTTTAACATTATTTCATACACATCATCTGGACAATCGTAAGTGTCACCATTCGGTCCAATAAAATTTACTCTGTATGGTTTGGGAAGACGCTGACCATTTTCAATTAGTTCCATAACTTCTTGGCCCATCATTTCGCCATATGGTTGGCCCCCAAAGGTGAACATCTCCCAAAGGGTAACCCCAAAACTCCAGACATCACTAGCATGAGAGAATGTTCCAAAATTCACGGACTCTGGTGCGTACCTAGAAATTATTTAAAACAATATAATCAACCCAAGATTGGTTAAAATATACAAAAAATTCTAGTCATAGCACGGCTGCCCCATGGCAAAACCTTATAACCAACAAATTTTTGAAAAATTAGATTTTTACGCATCAGTATTACTAAGTCATGTACTGTAAAAGTTTCAGGTGAAAGTCATGAATATTTAACTATTTATGACTTAAAAAATGGTTTTGGATTTTATAATTTTCGCATTAAAAACCACGTTAAAATCTTATAACTTAGGTTTTAAAAAAGTCAAATATCTCAAAATTACGTTCGTGTTGGTTAAAAGGTTTTGTCATGGGACAGCCGAGCAGATGAGATTTTGCACAACACCGTCTCTAAGTCATTCCTTAACAAATAGCTCTATGAATCTAGGGATGGTGCCACAACTCACAATTAAGAGTTGCAATTCCTTATCTACATTAAGACTATTAAAATAAACTGGCTAAAAGACTTATTAAACAAAATGGAAAAATAGGTATTATGTTACTATCATACAAATTTTTAAAAGTCACCCTAGCTTTTTTATTGACGGTTTTGTGATTAAGCGATTACCCACTTCCGGCACACGACCTACGAAATATCAGCTGTAGGGAGCTATCTGTAGTTTGTTGCCATGGTAAATTTTGAGCAAATTTTTTAATTTAATGCTATTGACTACGTTCATGGCAGTGATTTTAAATCTAGTTTATTGAGGTCTTCTTACCATTTAACAGGCCATCTACCACCACTAGTAGCCTTATAGTAGTTACTTCCAGCTCCCAATACCCTCGAAAGGCCAAAATCACTAATTTTCACCTAAAAAAAGGCATTTGAACAATTAAAAAAAATTAAAAAAATAATGGTATCATACTTCCGCAACTAACTTATATACTGTTAATAAAATTAACTAAATGTGCACTATCAACACAAATACTTGGAATCATGAAAAAAAATTCATAGCATATCTACAGTACTTTAAATAAAAAAATTACACTAAGATTAAGACCACAATATTCTAAAAGAAAGCTATTTGCAATGTGCGTATTTAAAAGACTTAATTATAGTATTATATTTACTCATACTTAGAAATTTATTATAAACTATAGACTTAGCTAGTGGTCTGAATAGTTTTCGTCTTTCTCCAGTAAATGACTCAGACTACTTACATAAAACTAGTAGTTTTAAAACATTTTTAAATGTGTAAATTTAATGAAACACTTATTTTAATACGTCTAAAATTATATTACAACGTACTTGCTCCTTAGTTGAAAGAAGAATATTACGGGCAGCTAAATCTCTATGAACAAATCTTTTCATTTCAAGGTAAGTCATTCCTCCTGCAATTTGCCCTGCCCAGAGACGAAGATACAAATTCCATTCGTCAACATCAGTTCTGCTCTCTAATTTTGCATCTAGAATGTAGTCCAGGAGGGATCCCATTTGAACAAGTTCAGTAACCATCATTAATGGTGGACCCAAACAAACGCCAACCAAATGAACAATACAAGGGTGCCTCAGAGCAACCATAACTTCCACTTCCCTTATGAATTCGTCTCTGCTTTTCTGAACTCTTTCATTATGTAACATTTTAATTGCTACATCAATCTAAAAAGGCAAAATAAAACATTATTTGTGTTGAATCACAACCTGATTTCGCCGATGCTTTAAGTTGAAAGAACTTAATTTATTCTTGATAAATTATAAAAGCTAGGAGAATAGCACTTTTACCCTATCAAGACGAACATCCAAAATTATTCTAATCGATTACCAAGATGAATGGTCGTTTTTGAACCCAATACCGAATAGTTAGGCTTAAAGCAAATACTACGTTATAAAATATTTGTCGAATAATAGGCTGGGTTAATTTGCTTAGGAGGGTGGTGGCAAGCCCTTCATGCCATGCAAGCCAACAGCTCCCTATTAATCGAATAATGTCATCGGTGACCTCTGACCTAAATAAATATCTGTACACACAAAATGGTATCTGCTGAGAGCCAACTGACACATGTTATTTAATATAGAATTACCTAGCTATAGGTCAGCAGTTCCCAAAAGGTGTTCCGCGGAACCCTGGGGTTCTGTGGAACGGTCACAGGGGTTACGAGAATTCGTAGCACGGCCATCTTTTTTTAAGTCAAGAGTCTTTTAAGATAAGTAAAAAAAATGAGTTGGGGTTCCGCCAGAATTAGGTGGATAATTTAGGGTTACATAGCCAAAACAAATTGGGAACTGCTGCTATAGGTTCTAGGAATGCACCGAAATATCGGCCTATTTTTCTAATATCAGTATCGGCCAATATCAGCTTAAGTGATAAAAACTTTGAAAGATAAGAAATTTCTCGATTAAATAACTAAATATGGTATTTTATTTGACTGTCCGCGACACATACGCCAGACTTCAGAAGCTAGACTAACCTTTTTTTTAGACAGGGGGTTATGAGTGCATACAAATAAAAGCAACGAAATTCGATGTATGATAGAAAATATGTATCACGTAAAATGAAAAGAAACATTCTGATATGCTCTAGAAAACTTATTTTAATGAACAATTAGGGTGAAGTTAACTACAGCAACCTCATTGATTTTAATTGTTATTTTGTTTGCGCCTGATAGACCTTGTCACATAGGTAGCGTGGGTATTTTTTATTTTGGCCACAAATGATTATTTAATTTTTTAATTTAAAAAAATTAACTTCTTTGGGTATTTTAACGTTTTTTGTTGTTATTATTTTCATCGTGTGTTCGCACACACCACGTGTTTTTCAGTCCTAATAATTTCCACGTGGTATTCCGGTAGTTTGAGGGAAAAAATAAATTTCCACGTGGTATTCCGGTAGTTTGTTAAGTAAATTACAAGTTTTCTTAATTTTGGGAATTTTGGGAAATTTCTAGGTGTTTTGTCTTTTTAAGGCCGCAAACACTTAATTTAATTTTTTAATTTAATTTAAAATTTTTTACTTTTTTGGTTAAGTTAGAAGAAACCACCTATGGACTGTGAGAAGGATGATAAAATACGCGAAAAAGTAGATAAGTCCATAATTAAAATGGCTAATATAGCTAGATCCTAAACAAATTTGAAGAAATTTAAAAACTTACTAATAACTCGTATCGATAGGTCTTCGAGCAACGCGAAACTCGGATCAAATAGATCTTCGAGTAATAAACTAAATTAAAAATAAATAAAATAGCCAGAAATTCCAACGGTAGACCGGTTTCGTTCTATTTGGAACTCATCAGTACCGTGCGGGAAATCTGGCTGGCGACTATCAAATCGAAAAGAGAAACTAAGCCTAAACATTAAAAATTTCAAAACGCGTTGCATATAGCAACGGAAAGCCGAAAAGGGGGGAGTGTGGTGGAGAATAGTATATACGATAAGTTAAGTTAGAAGAAACCACCTATGGATTGTGATGTTTAGGCTTAGTTTCTCTTTTCGATTTGATAGTCGCCAGCCAGATTTCCCGCACGGTACTGATGAGTTCCAAATAGAACGAAACCGGTCTACCGTTGGAATTTCTGGCTATTTTATTTATTTTTAATTTAGTTTATTACTCGAAGATCTATTTGATCCGAGTTTCGCGTTGCTCGAAGACCTATCAGTTTTTAAATTTCTTCAAATTTGTTTAGGATTTAGCTATATTATCCCTTTTAATTATGGACTTATCTACTTTTTCGCGTTTTTTATCATCACTTTTTTGGGCCTTTTCACGATTGTTGTTATTATTTTTGTCATGTTTTCGCTGACACTTGCAGTTTCAGTAGCCCACACCATGTGTTGTTCGCTCCGAATAATTTGCACGTGATATTGCGCTACTTTCTTGTTGTTATTTGCGTTGTTGATTCACATAATCTCCACGTGACATTCCGAGAGTTTCTAAGAATCTGTTATGTTTCCCACGCCCGAATATACTTGGTAGGGTATGCCTAGGTACTGTCCTCTAGGTTGCGTTATAGAAGGCCCATCGCTTTTTTTAATATGGGGCTGGGGTGGCGCCAATACTTAAACTAACACGAAAAACTGTTCTTTAGCAAGTTTTTAAAACAGTATGGTGTCGGCGATCACATGACAAAAAGAATTTCAACCAAAAATCTAGGAACTTGCAAAAATTGCCAAAACTTTACAATTAAATTAAAACAATAAATTATCATTTGCGGCCCTAAAAAAAATACCATCGTAATTTCCGCGTCAAACTATCGTATCCGCCGAAAATAATTTTAAAACAAGATGAGGTTGCTAAAACTTCTTCCCCCGAAAACAGGTTTTGGCTTCACCCTCCCCGTAGACAGCTATGTGATGAACAGGTCGATTGGAGATAATATTTATTGAATAATAGAAATGTTATTCGATATTCGATCAAATACCAAAAAAGGCCTTATAAATGATACTTAAAAAATAATAAAATGTATATATTTAGAATGTCTAAAACTACATCACATTGATGCAAATACAACGGAAGAAAAGGGTGGGTCTTAAAGCATGTTGAATATAACACTTTTTGATTTCAAATTAATTGGCTAGACGTTAAGAACATTGAAAAATTATAAGAAAACCCTGCTAAAGAAAAACCCCACAGATGAATGCATTTTTCTTTGACTGGAACCATTTTAGTGCACCGATTTCTGTATTAGTATTTAGACGAGCATGCACAATGACTGTCTGGGATGTGTTTTAATTGCTCCTAGCTTGTAACTAAACCCCAATTTTACCCACCTTTATTTTCCCAGGTCCGATACAGGTTCCACACATTACAGATCCATATTCTCCAACTCCTATTGCTTCACCTATAAGAATATTTAACAAAATGACAGAAATTGCACTATTTTATAACCAAAAGTACATTATATATATGCAGATAAAAGACCGAAACCACCGTTGGACTGGGAATGAGTACTAAGTTGAACGCGAAAAGGTAAGAGGAGATCAACATTTAGGGGAAACAAGCGCGGTACTTCATCCTATACGGCTTCTGGGTGAATACCAAACGTTTTGGCGTTTGACTTAATATTATATATATGTAATTTTGTGAGTAAGGAAATTTTATTTGAATAAGACCCCTGTTGGTTTAAAATTCTAATTTTTGGTACTTTTATTATTATTATTATTATTATTATTATTATAGTATTGCTGGGCTAACAATTTCACATTATTCTGTACACCGCTTAATAAGTCAGTTAATGATTACGGATCAATTACTTAATGATTACAGAAGCATTAGAAATTACTGGGTGATTTCAGTCAGAATATACACCAGAATCTTATATAATTCGTTAATAAAACCTATAATTGAATATACCATTATTTTCTACGGTAATGCAAAAAAGAATGAATAGGTAAAATAGTAGCAGCTATAAATTGTGCTATAAAAATAATAGCTAAGAAACCAAAGAAATCTTCACTCAATGAAGCTAGAAAAATAGCCAATATACAGAACTTTAATAATTTATATATGTTAGATCTATTAGTATTCATATTTAAAAGTAAAATAATCAACTACCTAATTATATTTTAAATTGGTTTTATGAACAGAATTTTAGAGTGAATACAAGGGGATCACAAATAAACTTTAATATGGGAAATACTTAAACAAAATGGACCTAAAAGTGTGAAAGACGATGGAATTGCTGCTTGGAATAAACTACCGAAATACTTGAAATCATATAAAACTCTGAACTTATTCAAGAAAAGTGTAAATGAATATCTTATAATGACTGTGTAATTAATTTAATCCAACCTGGACTCTTTTGTAAACAAGCGAAAGTCTGATTTTATTTATTTTATGGCAAGTAGTCAGCCCATTGAATGGTTTATATAACTATTAATGCACAACTCACCAATAAAAATAGATTCTTTCGGAATGAGATTTGGCCCCAAAAATATTTCTAGTTGAGCTTCATCATGACTATCACCTGGTTTCTGTTTCAGCTAAAAAATAAAGTTTTTAACTTAGAGAAAGCACTATCTGATTTTATAAACTGTATGAAACAGTGCATGCATGATTTATTTATTGCACCTAAAATCTCAGGGGGGATTATGCAGTTAAAAGGAGGTTTGATCCTTCAATAACGCATAGTTACGCTATTTATCTGAAAACATTCTAAATTCCCCATTTTCCACTCACTATGTACATATTTATTTGGCTGGATGCTTGAGACAGGTTTAAAAACCTCTATTGAAAAATTGATTTTAAGAATATCAGCCATATTAAGTGTTTGATTGGCAACTTGCACAGAAATACTGGTTAAATCAAAGGACAACGTCATCGCTTCATCAGCGAGAACGCTACCGAAACTAGTCTGGTTTTAATAATGTTTTAAATAAATTTTAATAAAATTTTCTTGTGCACTTTTGAAATATCGTTGTCCTTTGATTTAACTAATATCAGCCATGTTGTATTGGAGCTTTTCACAAATCACGAATTTCCCATAAACGTACAAGAAAAAGATGTTTAAAAAAGTTAAATAAACACTTCCAATTACTAGTTTTTAAGTTAAAGGTCCAGTTACTAGCTATAAAATTTCAATATTTTTAATCAAAAATATTTGTTTTAAAACAATATATACTATATCCTTTAAATATCACAAGACGTAGTCTCAGTATGATAGAGAGTATACGAGAAAGATCACCCAAATTTTTTATTTTATGTGTACAAGAGGTTATGAAGAGCAATATTACTATGGTGCTTAAATTGTTCATTAAAGAAAACTGGTTCCAGTTAAATTTGTGCCCAAACCCTTATCTTTCAAACTATTTATTTACACAGTATTTTGTCATGTTATTTACATAATTATGTTTGTGAATGCTTAATCTCTAACGTGACTTATACAACATTTTATGTTCCATTTGCGTTCTCAGCTCAGCTCCTATCAAGTTTAGCGTGGTCCATTTCCCGCTGTCGGGTGCTCAGAGATTGCCCAAAACTGATCTGCTGATTTTGACAGATCAACATATTGAAAATTTTTGCGCTTTCCTTTTAATTTTTTGGCAAAATGTCAAACCAAGACGCGAAAATTTAAATTACTAGCAGACTAAAAACAACAAAGCGCTGGAATGTGTTAATGGAATGTTTCATTTGTGGTTTTACTCTAATTCGGAGCGAATCTGGTGCAATAAAATGGAAAAAGCTATAAATATAAACTTACTTTGCCTGATGTATTGGTATCTACAACAAAAAAAAATATAATTTTATATTTCATTCGAATGAAATGACATAATACATTCTAATTACTTACCAAACTGCTTTGGCAAAACTGGTTTTACTAAACGATTTGGAAGGCCGTCTGAAAGTCGACTGTAATAATCAACCATTAATTCAAGTGATAGGAAATATGGTCCATCGTCTATAAAGGAAAATTCACCCTAAAATACAAAATAAACGAAATGTTTATAGAAAATATTACTACAAACAAGCTTGGTTTTAAATGATTTGTTTCCTTGATTATTAATTAAATTTGTATTTAAAAGTTGAAATAAAATGAAAATAAACAGCCAGGCAGTCTTGTTCATTTTGAGTCTTTACTTTTAAAGGCATTCCAGGTAAATAAACTGGAAACAGTTTCTTTATATTTTTGCAATAATCCAATCTCTTTTGAGATTCTGATTTAGACTCCAAGTTCTTATTAACAACACAGTTTTATGGGTGAAACCATAAGTCTAATTATATTTCATAAGTGTGCCAGTTAATCAAAATAATTTTTAATAGCAAGGAGTAATATGTTGACTTGGCGAACATAAACAATACTAAAAAAAATAGTTGAAAATAAATTATCGCAAGCTGGGCACAATTCGGTGTATATGCTCACTATGATGGCGAGACAAAGAGCACATATTGGTCTAGTATATTAATCAAATTGGAAAACAAAATGGGAGTCAAGATTTTTTATTTTGTTTTTTTTAAATATCGACATATTGGCCAACACAGACATCATAAAAATACACCAATATATCAGTGCATACCTACTTAAAAATCAAATTCACATACACAAAATATAACCAAATTCCTTGGAATAGCAGCCGGGTATGAAAACAAGATAATTTTACTTAACAGCTTAGCACTATCAAGAACGTACTTAGGTCCATAAGATATTATTCAGATCTTATATTATATTTAACCAAAAGATTAGGGCTGTGCGAGTACTCTATAATCATCGAGTACTCAACATTTCTTTAAGTCAGGTACCCGAACTTGTAACTCTTGTGAAGAAAAATGCAATCCTCGTCGATTATCTAGTATAAAAAATTTACATAGTCGGGTACTCGAATACTTGAATATGCTGCCTTGCTGAATTTGTTGGATTATTATTTTTCCCATCATGTTTGGGTACTTGTCTATTCAACGAGTATTTTACTATTTTGTGTTTACGCCGTAATAATTTCAACGCGGCGCTCTCTGATATTACTATATTAGAATAGGTTTTTAACTGAAAGAGAGATTAAGGGAAGGGAGCTAAACAATAATTGAATGGTAAAAACCCTTTTAATTGAAATTCCTCGTTCGACTAGTGTTAAGTTTTAGTTTCGGTTTTGAGCGTCACTTTTGTAACCGATCTACAACTTAGGGGAAACTGAATCGGTTCTGATAGAAATAAAATAACCTTATTTCAATAAATAAAGACTATTTGGGGAGTGGAAAAGTATTTACAATATTTACGAACCTTATCTATAAATATCAGCGGATGTATAAATAATAGCAGTATAATAAACAATCAACATTACCAGAGAGGAGAGAGCCATGTTATTTTTGCACGAAGACATCAGGCCTATGTAACTTGTGGAGGAGAAAACACACCACTGCAATTAAATTCTGAAGAAGGACAGTGCTGCCAGGTTGAGTCAGGCGAGCTTCTCTGGTGTAAACTACATGCTGACAATTAGATGTCAAGAATCCCCCTTCCCAGCACGGATGCGAGCTTAAATATTGTTGGCTCCCCTGACCTTCGACATTGCTCCCTCTCTCTCCTCAACTAGCGCCATCTCTCTGGAATGACTCTCTTATCAAAAAATAAGTTGGCTTTTAGTTTGTATTTAGTTGGTATACACATTTTAGTCGGTATTAAGTTGGTTTTAAGTTGTCAGCATTTTTCAATAAACTAGTTAAAGGGGTAATAAGTAAGTTGGCAGTATGGTTTTAGTTGGTAATAAGTTGTTTTTATGTATGGTTTTAGTTAGTATTTAGTTGGTATTTGTTCCAAATACAAACTTAAAACCAAGTTCCTAGACCACTTAATTTTTGGTAAGGGCTATGACTAAAATAAAAATAATCTAGGTGTAGGAGTGTCAGGCGTGTCCAAAGTGGGTAAACCACTAAGCCTAGGGTAAGTTGGGTTTACAAAATATACATCAGTTGCACTTTAACACTAGCTTTATTTCTCCTTGAGTTCGGATGGCGGCTTGGCAGTTACGGCACCATTTGGCTTAGGTAACAATTTAGTAGTTTAAATGTTTATTACAGTTAATCAGTCAACTTGTCAATGAATTATTAAGTTTTAAATCGTTAATTCGTTATGAATGATCATACATCAAGTTTATAATGAACCTAAATTCTATTACTGAATTTGTCTCTGATGATACCAATGTTAAGAGCCCATGATGAGACCAGCGTTGAATACGGCAGACAGACTTAGAAGTTAACTTAGATTTATTATAAAGACATATTGAATACTAGCTACATTTTATTATAACCACATAAATTACAAGGCTGACTAGCTTCTTTGGAGGCTAGGTGTCGAGTGATGAACATTAGTGAGGGTCTACTATTAAAGACTATATACCCATTCTTTATCTTATCTACTGACCTTTACCTCTAGGTCTACTAAGGGTGGCGCCATCTCGTGGCTGTGGACGTAATTTATTAGAAGGAACCCTTGGTCCTTACAAGTTTAATACAGTTTTGAATAATCAAGTACTGTTATGAATAATTAAAGAAAAGTAATAAAAAAAAACTACTACGTGAAAAAGGATTTTTTTTATTTAACCGAGTACTCGATTACCAGACTTGATGCTCAACCAAAAAATTTCAAATACTCAGTACCCAACTCGATTGCCTAAAACCACTACTCTCACAACCCTACAGAAGATCCTATACTTTGAGCAGAGATCATTCAATAAATACCATATCCTAGTTTTGTAACCTCCAGATTTAGCTACATGTAGCTTTTAGGAACTCACCATACTGAAAAGTATGGACATTGAATGGGTCCAAGGTCCTTAGTGATCTAAGTACTAACTTTGCAGCACATAAATCATGTAAAAAGTGTATGGTTTTTCATAATAAACAACATCCACATTTTCCATTTTTGGAACAACACTCACTTTCCTATGTATTTCAAAATGATATATGTGACCAGAGTGCACCATACTAAGAACATGATTGTTCACATTTCTACTACTCTTTCGAATAAGAAAAAGGCCGTCAGTCATGCCATGATGATTTAGCAAAGCAGCAGCAGTCTAAGAAATAAAAAAAAAATATTTCAGTTTTGGAAGAATTATTATCAAGAATAAATTCACGTTAACTGAGAATATGCAGGTGCAACTATAGCCACTTCTCCTTCCGTGATTTACGGACGATAGTCTTCACAGTGGGCCCCCTTTAGATGGAAGAGGCCTGGGTTTTTTTAAATACAAGCTGAGCAGAGTGTGGCCTTCATATTCGCAGTTAATGTAATTCATTATTGTTATTATTGATAATTTACTGGAAGAAAGTACACATGCAAGCTTTAAACTTTGGTAAATTTACCAAAGTTTAATTTAGGAATTGTATTTTTTAAAAGGAATTAAAGCATGGTTTAATAAACATTTTATGCCTCAAATCAAACTCTAATGTGTACTTAATTAATAAATATCACAATCGAAATGACTTTTGTGCTTGAACTGTAACCCACAATTTTATTTCTTTATTGTTATTTACCTTATTTATCCATATTTAAAACTGGGTAATTAATATACAAAAATTCAGACTTACCTCTCTAGGCATAGTTCTATGTAGCCAACATGTTTTAGTCATTCTAGGATTTGGAGGTTCAAAGTTTTCTGGAGTGAAAAAAAAAAGAAGTGTAAAAGTAATCTTAAACCTTCTAAATTGAAAAATTGTCTGCTGCAGTTATACCCCTAACTTCTGATTAATATGGTGACCCAAATGTGAAATACTGAAATTTAAACCCCTTTAACGGTTCTTAAACCCGAGTGTGCACAAATTTTATCAAAAACTCTTAAGTTCTTAAAGGATATATTACAGTATTCCAAAACTTTCTCTGCCACCCTAGACGCTGAAGCATATTTTATAGTTTAATTGTAGCTCTTTCCATGTATTTATTTATAGAGAAGTAGAATAACTATGTTGAGATGATACAAAAGCCCTTCGCATGTTTTAGTTTCTCCTATCATGAGAGGGTGAATGATAAAAGGCAACCGTGTGTGTTTCCATCACTTTACATCCAAAAAAGTACCAGGTAAAATTTAGGGGAGGAGTATTCAAACAAATTATATGGTGGTCAGGACAAGAACACAAAATTACCTCAACATAGTCATTCTCCCTAGGTTAGAAAAAATACATTATCGTCATTTGACTAGATATACAGAAATCAAAATTTTAGTGATGTGCAATATTTGTCAAAACAAAATTAGTTTTTGATACGATTTAATTAATTTAAATTGGCTTTAAGGTATACTTAACAGAGTTCTTTTCCTTTCTTTTTCTAAATGCCTAGTTTCCAAAGTGTACTGTTGACAACATTAGTTGCATAAGTCAATTTGTAGTATATTTGTACTATAGTTACAGATTTTAGTAGAACTTCCAACTATAATTCCGGGAGTAGGAATTTATTTCCCCTAAATCCCACAAGAGGTTATATTCCCTTTAATTCACATTTGTGTTTCCTTTGTTCATAAGTAACATAATACCTCAAAGTATGACATTAAGAAATGTTTCTACAACATCCTTTCTTCACAGTGATGCAATTTTTTTATTGAGAAGATATAGCTAACCCTATGCATTAAAATACAGAAAGAAAATAAAAACCACATTTGCATAGTAAAAATTAAATAACATGATGATGCTACCGAACGGTAGCGAAACTAGTCGTGACTAGCATTTTAATAAATGTTATTTAATTTTTACTATGCAAATGTGGTTTTTATTTTCTTTCTGAATTTTTTTATTGTAAATAGCGTCACCCTGTAGCGGCGCCATGAACTAATCTAACCCAACTTCCATTAAGGTGATATTCCGGGAATTTGGAGCACGATTTTGAATTCCACCATTTTTTGGCTTAGCCCCACTATGGTTACGCAGTAGACGAATTTTTTTGGAGTACTATATAATTGGCTAAATTTGAGCTCTGATTCCTTTTGGATGACCAATAGATCAATTCAAATCACAAAAAGGGTGAAACTTCAGGGTTACAGAGTAGCTAGTCATTTTACTGATTTATAATAATAATAATAATCAGCTATAGGCTAATACCCAAGGCACCACCTTAGGCCTAAGTCATCTAGCGACTTTTAAAGCCAATAATGAAAGTAGCCAGGTTACAATGCGTAGGAGGGTGGTGAAGAAGGGATGTAGTAAGAAAAAATGCATGAGCAAGGCTACAAGTGTCATACTTAGAGGAATTACGTTAATTATGATTTGTTACATGCCAAAATACAGTAAAAATTTCAAATACAACTTGAATACATTAAATTCAGACCAAAAGTGAGTTAGAAAATTAAACATAAATTACTTACCAATAACAGATATGCAATTGAGCTGACCAGACTGACACGCTAAATCAGTTGGTGTGAAATTTTCATATGTCCGAGGATGTGATGGTGCTCCATATTCTAACAAAACCTAAAAACATAATTCCATCAAGGTATTTTCCAGCAATATGTAAAATATTAAAGCCATTTTAAAATATTTAAATTTTTGTGTGACCAAGTCGAACTGAAGCTGGCAATTCAAACGGAAAAAGTAAAGCCATTTTGTGGGGGACTTATTATGGGATATTTCTTATGCAACAATTGAGAATATAACCACTATTTTGGAAGATTTATAATATTTAAATTAACAGCTAGTGAAAATCATGAACTTTTCCATAACTAATTAAGAGACGTTCCCTTGAAAGATAAAAGAAACATTCACATAACCGATATAGTCGTATATATTTTCCTTCTTTACCATGGTTTTCTGTAATTACAGGCCGAGAACAGAGATTCCATTTTCTCGTGCGCTAATTTTGACCCCCACATATCTGATCTTGTCGATTTTTTGAGGAGTGACAGCGTGAACAGCTTGACTGACAGCTCAGACTGTTCTTGAATTGAAGGTACTTAATGAACATCAATAAAAGAGGTAAGGAACAATACCCAGAATTGTCCAAGCAATCACTCAAGCGGTCATAGATGTCAATCAAGTTGTCACTCGTCTAAAAATCGAGTACAGGATTAGAGGGAAGGAAATTAACTGTGTTCTCGGTCATTAAAAAAGTTTTTAAATATAAGATCTGTTACTTAGCTTGATTTTATTTTATTAAAATTCTCGGGAGCTTTCGGACCATAGTCCTTCTCCAGCCACATTTAATGGTAACAGATATAGTATTTTACTACACAATTTGGAAAACGAATGATTTTGGTTTTGATAATTTTTTGGGAAATAGCTCACGCCCAAAAGGCCAAGAACATTGACATTCTCGATAACCTAAATAAGTACTGGGTGCTATTGGTACAAGTAATTGATAAAAAATATCTAGAAAAATATTTACCTCAACAACTTCAGCATTTCCATTCATACAAGCTTCATGCAAAGGCACAAAACCAGTTTCAGAAGCTCTAATTTGTGGATTCGCTTTTCCATAATGAAGAAGAATTTTACAGCACTCATATAATCCAAGACGAGCGGCATACTGAAATAGAATAAATGCAAAATAAACATTTGCAAGCCTAACAAAATCAAGATATTTGAGGTCCCTTCTCTCCTTTTTCTGCCTGTTTTTTTGTATACAGTTGACACTGATTTTGTGCCACTAGGATTAGCTCCTAGCCCAGCAGTGGCCTTCTAGTGCACACCTATGGATCTTAATGAACACTGCTTAATGGCTACACCACTGGCTATTTAACGTAATAAGATGAATTTATTTAACCACTTAAGAATAAATTGCATATTCAAATGCCAATGTAAAGAATTTTTTAGAAAATATTCTACTAAAGTGACGTTATACTATGTATAAAAGAAAAAGAGTTACTGATGGTCGCAGTGTAGCCAGCCAGCAGAGTGAGGAAACAAAAACTATCACAGTAATACAGCGCCCCCTGGTGACAATGGACATCATTAATGGTTATGCAAATATATGGCAAAGTTAAATTTGGTTTACCAACCTTTCACAAATTCAACATAAAAAATGTGCTCTTATTAAGTTTACACATTGTTATAAAACTAAACTGTTATTTGAAAATTACTGGGATGTAAAACTCAGTGGCTCACTAACTTACTGATTTCAATTTTTCAACAGACTAATTTTATTTAATTCTGGGTGTACCACCCCTTACCAAAAAATAAGTTGGATTTCAGTTTGTATTTAGTTTGTATACACATTATTAGTTGATATTGAGTTGGTATTAAGTAGTCTCAAGTTGTCAGCATATTTCAAGTTACAATTAAAGGGGTAATAAGTTGTTATTCAGTTGGTAGGAAAATACTGCTTTTGCTAAGTTTATAATTAGTTGGTTTTTAGTAGTCAGGAAATTACATAATATTTTTAAGTTGGTTTTTAGATGTTTCCCTAGTAGGATTTAAGTTGCTTTTAAGTAGTTAAATGTAAATGTTGATTCTGGTTTAGTTGGAAATAAGTTGATTAATAAAGAGGATTTAAGTTATTTTTAAGTAGGCATTTGTCCCAAATACAAACTGAAAACCAAGTTGAAATACAAGTTGTCCTAAGTGGTTTTTAGCCAACTTATTTTTTGGTAAGGGACTAGTAAAACTAACATTTAGATCTGTACATAATTACATACATAAATGAAATATTTTTGACATCTTAATGAAATAAGTTCCAAGTAAGAGATAAATTTAAAAATATAGCATACGAAAATGTATAGAAGAAATGGATAAACCTAATCCTGCCATCTTGATCTGACTGAGATTTGTTTACAAAAACATGATACAATTACTTTACATGAAATCAGTTATTAATATTAATATCACTTTCTATTTGACACCAAAAGATTATCTTGGAATCAATCTATGACATCATATTGCTCTTGACCCAAATTGAGAGAAATAGAACAAACTGAGGATTGTAGTGATTAATTCTTGCACTAAAAAGAATATGCAATTTTTTTCCCAAATGTGGTTTACACAAAAATCTTGATCGAATTGGGTTCTTCATCCATTTTTTATGAGTAAATCTAGAGAAAAAATGGCTTATAGAAGATCAGAGTGCACAAAAGGAATGAGAAATTTCAATCAGGGTGGTCTCAGAGTGCCCTAGAGCAGTGCAAAATGCAAAACGATATTTTTCAGTGGAATGTTAAACACAATAGTACAATCCACAAAAATTAATTGTCTACCAAATTCCTAGTCTGACACCCAAGGGCCCACATTGCAGGGCCTGTAAATCCATGTTTTCATATTAAAGTACCCCTAAAGGTGAAAGTTAATCACGCTAGGACTTTAGTACTCACATGCAATGGTGTTAGTCCTTCAGAATCTTTATTATTTGGACTGGCTCCAGAATCAATTAGCATATTTAAAATTTCAGTGTTGTTCTTTATAACAGCCAGATGAACAGCAGTTTGACCATCTTGGTTTTTAGCATCTAAGCTATGGTAACCTGACTTAAGAAGTTCCCCCACTACAACCAAATCACCTGAAACATATTAGAGAACATTAAATTTTTTTAAGTTTAGTATGATTCCCCTGATTATCATGAGTGACGTAATGCATTGGACCTATACTAAACCACAGAATTAAAACAAACTATAAGAAGAGAGTTATTATTGGTAACGTTCAGAAAAACAACTTAATAAATTAACGCTGTTTGTCCTAGAATGAGTCGCTTAAACTTTTTTATTTGAAACTTGGTCAATTGCACCTTTACCAAAAAATAAGTTGGATTTCACTTTGTATTTAGTTTGTATACACATTATTAGTTGATATTAACTTGGAATTAAGTAGGCTCAAGTTGTCAGCATATTTCAAGTTACTAGTCAAAGGGGTAATAAGTTGTTATTCAGTTGGTAGGAAAATACTTCTTTTGCTAAGTTTGTAATTAGTTGGTTTTTATTATTTTTAAGTTGGTTTTAAGCAGTCAGGAAGTTACATATTATTTTTAAGTTGCTTTTACCCCAGTAGCACACGTAGTGCGTTTTACGGTTGGGTAGCCCTTACCAAAAAATAAGTTGGATTTCAGTTTGTATTTAGTTTGTATACACATTATTAGTTGATATTGAGTTGGTATTAAGTAGTCTCAAGTTGTCAGCATATTTCAAGTTACAATTAAAGGGGTAATAAGTTGTTATTCAGTTGGTAGGAAAATACTGCTTTTGCTAAGTTTATAATTAGTTGGTTTTTAGTAGTCAGGAAATTACATAATATTTTTAAGTTGGTTTTTAGATGTTTCCCTAGTAGGATTTAAGTTGCTTTTAAGTAGTTAAATGTAAATGTTGATTCTGGTTTAGTTGGAAATAAGTTGATTAATAAAGACGATTTAAGTTATTTTTTAGTAGGCATTTGTCCCAAATACAAACTGAAAACCAAGTTGAAATACAAGTTGTTGTAAGTGGTTTTTAGCCAACTTATATTTTGGTAAGGGATAGTACTATAGTGTAAATAATAATACATGTTTAACAATTTAACCTTATGATTTATCGCCTTCTAGAAGCGGTAAAACGATCAACCATTTTGATACTGGGAAAAGATATAGATGTAGAATCTTTAATAAAATTATGGTTCAAACACGCAAATGATAGGAACGGGGGACGCCTAAGGAGAAGCTTAAAAGCAATGGAGTCAAAAGACACTAACTAAAAATGACCAGGAACTTGTGTTTAAAACTTATTTTTTTAAATTAATGATTATCAGTACAAAATAAGTCATGTATAATAAAAAAGACAAGATATTTAATGACTAAAATTTAATATTAATATAACATTTTATTCCGATAGGCGAGCTTTCGAACCAAAGTCCCTTTTCAAGCCATAGTTGGGTACATGCTTAACTATGACTTGAAAACGAACTTCGGTTTGAAAACTCCTATTGAAAATAAAATATTACATTATTACATTAAAATTTTAGTCATGAATTATCTTATCTTTTTATCAATCATTTTAAATAAGTTATTAACAGTGTCTAAACGTTGACCTATAAATATTATATCAAACTGTTCAATTAAGTTTTTTTTTCGAGCATAGCAAAAGTTTGTTAGCCAAAGTATTTTAAATATGTTTTTATTAAAATGTCTTAAACATTTAAGAATGTATGTTTGTCATTTAATTACATCCATGTTAAATTAGTACTGTTAATTGATATATTGGTAGAGCCTATGACTATACAGCCTTCATTTTTGCAAAACAGCATAATATTCGTCGGCCGACTGATAAGCTTGATGTTTGGTCAGCAAATTCACTTATATTAAGTAGCGCCGACTGACATAGTCTTGATGTTTGGTCTACAACGTTACTAAAAATAGGTAGGGCCGACTGTTATGCAGTGATTTTTTGGTCAGGATAGTGCAGGTAATGTCTATTATGACCATAATTCCGTTTCACCTAGAGCTTGTATATTGGTACGCAAGGACATTCATGCCCTTCCGCTCTCAATCTATCACTCTAGGGACACTGCCGTGGTTAACATCATTTCCCCTTTCGCTGATGGGAATGATGAACTCACGCTGACATATGCTTACTTTCCTTACGATGATGCTCTGCCCCCACCATCACAGGTGACCAATCTGGTCAACCACTGTGAGCGGTCGGGAATAAACTCATCATAGGTTTTGATGCGAACGCTCACCATGTTAACTGGGGCAGCAGCAACTGCAACGATCGTGGTGATAAGCTAATGGAATACATGGTCAGTACGAAACTTCATATTCTTAATAAAAACAATGAACCAACTTTTGTTACCCGTAACAGAAGTGAGGTCATTGATCTCACGCTGTGCACAGAAAATGTCGCAGATCTAATTAATGACTGGCATGTGTCTAGTGAACCATCACTGTCGGATCACAGACACATTTGCTATAAAGTCAGGATGAAAGTGGTTCAGGTTTATACCGAACTTCGTAATCCCAGGCGAACTAATTGGTCTGGTTTTAGGGATGATTTAAATTTTCATCTGAAGGATGATAAGCCTAGGCTGTCATCGGTGCTGGATTTTGATTTGGCTGTTGATCGCATGCAACATGCCATTATCGACTCCTACCACCGTAACTGTCCGGTGAAGTCTACCAACCAGCCAAGGCTAGTTCCTTGGTGGAGCCATGAGATTGGCAGGCTTCGCAAAGAGTCCAGAAGGCTGTTTAACAAAGCTAAGAGGTCGGGTCACTGGGTTGCCTACAAGCAAACCCTCACTGCGTACCATAAGGTTGACTTCATTTTTTCTAAAGATTTTGGAGAAATTGGTAGACAACTATATTAGGGGAGAGGTTTTTTCTCATACTCCTCTCTCGACGGCTCAGTATGCCTACCAAAAAGGCAAATCTACTGAGACTGCCCTTCATGGCATAACTAATTGCATTGAAAGGGCTATTAACTTTAAGGAAATAGCTCTAGCAGTGTTCCTTGACATTGAGGGCGCTTTTGATAAGTGCGCAGTCATCATGAAGGCTGCAAAGCGCTTTGGCATCAACGACACTGTGTCTCTGGATCAAAGCTATGCTGACGAATCGTGTGGTGGTATCCTCCCTGCTCGGTGAATCCCTTATGGTCACTACCAGCCGTGGTTGCCTGCAAGGTGGTGTTCTATCACCTCTGCTGTGGTGCCTGGTTGTGGATGAACTTTTGGTGAGGCTAGATAGAGATGGGTGCCGCTACTTCGGCTATGCCGACGATATCGCCATCTTTACGGGAAAGTTCCCCAACACTATTAGCGATTTAGTAAGAAGGGCTCTTGCATCAGTGGAAAACTGGTGCAGGGAATTTGGTCTTACGGTCAATCCTAATAAAACGGTACTTGTTCCTTTTACTCGTAAAAGGTTGCAAAACTCTTTTAATGAAATCTCCTTATTTGGGACTATTTTAAGCGAAAGCACGGAGGTGAAGTACCTTGGTGTTATTCTCGACAACAAACTAACGTGGAAGCCTCACCTAGACTCTATAGTTAAGAAGGCTAAGATGTTACTTTGGAGGACCAGGAGTGCAGTTAGC
Source organism: Leiobunum rupestre (assembly GCF_980474605.1). Taxonomy (NCBI): domain Eukaryota; kingdom Metazoa; phylum Arthropoda; class Arachnida; order Opiliones; family Sclerosomatidae; genus Leiobunum; species Leiobunum rupestre. The sequence continues at coordinate 20,879,789 of NC_143386.1, forward strand.
AAGTCATGGGGGCTTAGCCCTAAAGTGGTCTTCTGGCTGTACACCATGATCGTCAGACCATTGCTCTCTTATGCTGCAGTGGTCTGGTGGCCAAGAGTCCGTATTAAGACTGTGCAGAGCGATCTGCTCACCCTGGCTTGTGTCAGCATCACACGAGCTATGAGAACAGCCCCAAGTGCTTCTCTAGAAATTCTCCTAAACATTTTTCCTCTTCATCTTTTCATAGAGGAAGCTGCTGCTATGGGAGCCTATAGGCTTAACCAGAATGGTTGGTGGAAGGCGAATACTTTTGATAACAGCCACACCAAGATCTTTCGGGAAATTTCATGTCAGTTACCTGTTTATCTAATGGGTTCTGATATGATGACTACGAAGCTACATTTTAGTAAGTCTTTCAATACTTATTTTCCAAGCCGTACAGAGTGGGCCAATCATAGTACCCTCGGGGCCAGAGGAGAAATCGTCTGGTTTACCGATGGGTCTAAGACCCGCTCTGGCTCTGGTTCGGGGATGTATTGTCTTACTAGTAATCTCGGCTTCTTTGAAAGCCTTGGTGTCTATGCTAGTGTTTTCCAGGAGGAAATTGACGCTATCTGCTTCTGTGTTGACTTTTGTCTTAAAAAGCTTCATGGCAAGGTTATCCAAATTTATTCGGATAGTCAAGCAGCCCTCAAGGCTCTCAACCAGTTTCAGGTCTCTTCAAAACTGGTTTATAGCTGTTTGAACCTCCTCTCGGAGCTAGGCACCAACAATAAAGTTCAGCTCTATTGGGTTCCTGGCCATCGGGGGTACTATGGTAATGAGAGGGCCGATGTCTTAGCCAAGAAGGGGACAGAGGCCGGGTTATTTGGTCCTGAACCTGCCGTTCCTATCAGCTCTAGCATAGTTCGCGGCCTTATCTCTAACGCCATGACTGACCGTCAACTCAAGCTTTGGCTTGAGATGGATGGCCAAAGGCAGGCTAAAGAGTTTATCTCGGGCCCCTCTAGGCAGAGAGCTAAGGCGTGTCTCTCGCTTTCCAAATCTAGTATCAGGTTGCTCGTTGGCCTACTAACAGGTCATTGTCTCCTTAACAGACATCTTTACCTGATTGGAATCAGTGATGATCCAATCTGTAGGGCATGTCAGGCTGAGGAGGAAACCGCCTCTCATGTGCTTTGTAGGTGCGATTACTACGTGGCCCAAAGATTCGAGCATCTTGGTATGCATCAACTGGAAACTTCTGATTTCTATAATATGCCAGCCAAGAGGATTCTCCGTTTTGTGTCGGATATTGGACTTTTTAAGTCTTAAGGTTCGGGTTTGCACAATGGACCTCTGGTCGACGTGCGCGAACGGGCATTTTCTTAGCCCTTCACCCCTTCATTAATAATAATAACAATAATAATAATGAAAACAATTTGGTTCAAGGAAGAATATTGTTTGCCAGATATAAGGCCGTGTCTGGTATTTGGGGTAGTTTTTTGGGAGCCCATATCTCTGAAACGAAGCACTTTAGGACCCATGTTTATTAGACATTTTTTACTCATAGAGACCCATAGAATGCATATAGAAAATTTCGGTACTCTCTATCCATAACACCCTGTATATAAATTAAATATGAAAGTAATTTATTTATAAAATCAACATGTTAAATTAACTGGTAATGCGCCTTAGCGAAGTGAGCTGCTAAAGGAACCCAAGTGACACACTAAATGAGCTCCAGGCAAGTATACATACTGTACAATAAAAAACAAGGCAGATTCTTATCTGACATAACCTTGAGAACAAAACATCGTAACGTGGATGGTTTTTACATATACATAGAAAGTTTTATCGTTATCTTCAATAGATGCAAAAACTTAATTTGCAGAGAAATGGAAAAAGTTGGGTGAAGTGAACGCTGATGCTGGTAGAGGGATACAAAATATCATTATCAGACTGATAATTTCAAATGCTGCAACATGGGTTACGGATCCCTTGAAATGCCAAATATTGCCTTTCCTGTTCCCTTTAAATATAAGAGTATGAGGGATCAATTAGGAAATACGGAATTTACGTAAAATTGTTATTATTTGGAATTTTAGCAGAATATTGAAATCAAGCAGAATCAACGGTTCTTTTAAGGAATCCACGGAATCAAAAGTGAAATCAGAAAAATCAATTTGGATTACGAAAGAATCAGAATGGAATTAAGGCAGAATCATGGAATCAAATGAAAAAAATGATTTTTGGAATCAACGAGAATCAACTAAAATTCCTTGATTCCGAATCTTGTACAGTGCTACCTGGCAGTTTAGTTCAGAACTATTCAGTTCAGTTAATATAACAAAGACTAGTTAATTTATGATTAAGAAAATACATAAAATACTAATAGAAACTTCCTCTCATGTCCTGTGTCTGTGCTTTTTATGCACAATGGACCTACCTCTGGTCGAATTGTTAGGTTAGTCTTGACCCAATCCCTACTAATAATAAACTGATAACGTACAATAACCAGCCAGAAAATGTATTTCAGAACAACCAATAACTTCACTGAAGTTGTTTGAGAATGAAAAAATTAGCCTTTAAAAAATTTAAGGTTTTCTTTTATTAATTTAAAAGAGCAGGTTCAGTACGTTATTGAATCTGGCGACAGACTGGTTTCGTTACTCCATCAGCCAAGCGCACAGTGTTCTTTGATAGCTAAATGTAAACTTTATTTTTTTTTTGGTCTCCCCACTGTGGAAACAGGATCACGTGCAAACTTGCACTCATCAAAGCTACAAATGTCTACTCCCCAAATTTACTCGGGATTAGATGTAGTTTAAGCTCCCCCCCATGCCTCTATGCATTTTTGCAGCAATGGGGGGGGGGGAGCAACGGATCCTTAGACATTCCAAGTGTATTCATGTATAGTTTCCTAACCAATATAATGAAACAATACCTCCTGATGTTGCTCTATGCAGTAAATTTGATCTTCCATGGCATCTTATTTCTGGTGGAGGTGGCTGTCCTGGACAAAATGGACCAAGTTTCGATATAAGGCCCCTTTCACCTTCTTGATAATACGCTACCAGAGTTTCTAGAGAAAATATATCAAAGGTCATCATGGAATTTGCAAATTGACTTTAGAAAAAGTGTAACCTATTCCATGTAAAATTGGACCTTCATCAATACTGTAAAAAGCATCATCTCCTCTTCTTATAATTTGGTAGTGAATAAACTCATCCTCGTTAACAACGCTTAAAACGTAATCCCCAGGTGATGTGGTACTTTCCCTCACTAAGAATTGGCCTTCGTTTTTTCCATCTGTGAAAACAAATCAATCTTGATATATGAAGTATAACTAGGCATGTGCGAGCACTCAAAAACCATTAGAAGAGAAATTTGAAACAATTTCCAGTTTGAAATTGAAGCCAAGGCTTATATATCGAGTACTCGAGAAGCTTATTTTAAACAAGTACCAATATTAGATTTTATTTTGAAAAGTGTATGAAACTAAAAATATAAAACTTTGCAACGCCTAAGCTATTCTATTGGTTGAAGATAAAATATAGATTCTTCCTGATTGGATAGAATTTCAAAGTGAGTAGATGTACAAAACGAAAATAAAACTAAAACCTTAACGTAGAATGCTCTGTACGTTTTTAATCTTGTCTACTTTTAGATGTGGTTAACTAACTTCTTCAGTTCAGAGATGAGCAAAAATTGGGAGCGCTCATTTTTGAAAATCCTTTGCAGTGAGCGAGCACTTAAAAAACAATTTAGTTGCAGTGAAAACCGATTACCCCTGCAAAATTAAATGTGGAATTTCTATGGCGCATAATTAAGTTGTTATCCTAATTGGAACGTATGGTTAGCAAGCCCGCGTATGAACTTGAGTTGACACTGCCTACACATCACTACGTATAGAGTTCGAAAAGTTCCTTCGTAAGGTTTTATATCCCCTTTTTCCCCAAGGAAAAAAGGTATTTTTACTCCCACTACCCAGCAGGTGGTCGTCTGCCACATCCTCAGCTAGACAGTGACCGTTGATGCCATCTTCTTTGTTCACTCTTTTTTTAGGGTTATCTCTCCATATAGGCTAGTATAAAAAAAGCTGAAACCAGACATTTCAACTTTAAGGGCAGCCTGCTAGAGTTAACATAATAGATTTTGAAAAACATATTGAAGGCTTCTAATCATTGTAAACGCCTTAAAATAAGTTATTATATAATAATCATTATTTCCAGAAGCATCCGACCCATTATGTACGCCACTGATTACATACGTAGACAATAAAATTAGGTCCATCAGCTTTAAAAGATGAATTCAATCGCTCTGGCAAATCTCTCTAGACTATGTGGCAGTGCTTTCTAGTGCACTATTCGGCCGCTAGAGGACGCAGCGCTCAAAAGTGAGCATGTTAGGGCGTCAATCAGCCAATCTCGCTCAACGCGCTGTAAACGAACAGACTGAGATAATTTTTGGCGCAGCCTGAGCTGGCTCAGTTGAAGAAAGAGTTTTATATATGTAAGGTGATAAAAGTAACAATGTTAAATTTGCTCAAATTTACATTTCAAGGGCCAATAGAGTGGCATTCTGATCACTTAAAGTCTTGTACTAAAAGAGTTCAGGATCTTGTACTAAAGAGCGGTGAGTGATCAGATAAAACAGCAAGCATACACTGGTATTATTGTGATGTGTAAACGTTTTGTCACTTTGACCTACCGCCACTAGGGGGCGTCATCATGCAGGTTATTTTGTCTATTTGTCTAATCAGTCAGTTCTGGACTAGCTCTTCTAGTGATAACTTCGTAAAATATGTTTTCCCTAACTTATTGTACATATGAGTTTTAATATTATTTAACAAAATAAACTATGTCCGTTTAACGCAAATATTAGTGTTTTATTTTCCAAACCTCAACAAGTGGTAGCAGACGCTTGGTTACTTTCCTCAATGTGGCGCCGATTTTTAGAACGGTTTTAAAAACGGGCCTATTCTTCATTGGACATGCATGGTTTTTGAAAACGATTTTGGCCAAGGGTTTGGTCTGCAGGATGTATCAAGGTATTGTTCCAGTTAAAATGTTTTGTACAAGATTTTCAAGTTAAAGAACTGCAAACCAAATAAGTCAAGATAACAAAATGGCGGAAGGCATATCTTTGGTTGCTCATATGACTAAGTTACATTCAAGCAATAATTATAGAAGTTGGCAATATGAAATTAAAATGATTCTAAACGAAAGATTGCTTTGGGGAATAGTAGATAAATCTGAAACTGCGCCAGGCTCAGAGGCTAAAGAGGAACTGAAACAAAAATATAAAGAGAGAGAGGCCAAGGCTTATTCTATATTAGCACTAAGCATTAATGAAGATTTAAGAAGTATAATAGAGGGTGTACAAACTGCTGCAGGCATATGGGATGCCCTTCAAAATGTTTTTGAGCCTAAGTCAAGAGCAAGAATTGCTGTTTTAAGAAAATAATTTAACAACCTTGAATTTCAAGCAGGTGAAACCATGCCTGGGTTTATAGGAAGAGTTATGGCAGTTAAGAGACAGTTGGACAACGCTGGGAAGAAGATCGATGATGATGAAGTTGCGTACCAACTCATTGGATCATTGCCTGAGTCATATCAACCTTTGGTTCAACATATGTATCAATTAGATGACGCAGCTTTTACGTCGTAAGCGATCAAGAACATTTTACTGGCCGAGTATGGGAGGCAAAGCCGAGCAGTTTTTCAGGAATCAAACGGTAATGCATTAGTTGTCCAGAAAAAGTTAAATGGTTCACGAGAAGATAACCAAAACCGGGATAACTCACTGAAGCAACAAGAAGATAAATTTCAAGGAATTTGTTACAATTGTCGAAATAGAGGACACAAGGCGGAAAGTTGCCAACTAGAAAAACCCGGACGTGGGAGGAGTTTCCGGAGAGGCACTCGGGGTCGGAGAGGTCGTTCAAATGAGATGTCAAGACGGGGGTTCTTGGCAACGGCTTTTTGTACATCCAACGCCACAGACCAGTGGATTATTGACTCTGGGGCAACGCATCATTTTTGCAACCGAAGAGACTGGTTTAGTACGTATACTCGTTTACACGGCTGCATACCTGAAGAATAGAATGAAGCATGCTAAGCTTGATAATCAAGTACCTCTGGAACGTTGGACAGGTCACAAACCGAGCGTAAGACACCTGAAACGAATAGGATGTCTATCATTTGTACATGTTCCAAAACAACGAAGAAAGAACAAATTAAAACAGAGGGCAAAACTAGGAGTTCTTGTGGGCTATTCTTTTTCTACCAGAGGTTATAGAGTCTGGGATCCAGAAGACAAGATTGTAAGAGATACTAAACATGTCACTTTTGATGAAGAAATGATTGGGGTCCTTCATATTCAAGATTCTGGTACAGTCCAAAAGCAAGAACATGGAATCTTACGAGTCCCATTATGGTCAACCTCGGAGCCGAATGTAAAGAGCGTAGAAATTTTGCTAGACGAAAATAAGGATATACATTGGGAATCACCAGAAGAGATTCAGATTCCTACCAAATCAGATGAAGAGACATCTGTAGTCGAAGAGAACCCAGAGGAAGAGTATAAAGTTATTCCGGAACTACCTGACAAATCTAAGGATGAATTACCCGATGGCTGGAGTCGGGAGGTTCATGTTCGTAAGAAGGGGCAAACGAAAGGAGATGTTGATATTTATTACAAGGGTCCTTTTGGAGGAAATACTTTAAGATCGAAACCTGATGTGGCAAAATATCTCCAGGCGCACAATTTAAATTTAGATCTCAACTTATTCGATTTTTCGAAAAAGAATTTGGATATTTTCTTATCAGATCTACGTGTGGAAGACAATGATGAAGATAAATACGCAGCATATCATGCAGAGGTTATTATACCGAAGAATTATGAACAAGCAATCAAGTCACCTCAACATCAACAATGGCAAGAAGCAATGGAGGAAGAGATGAAAACGTTACACCAAAGAGATGTAATAGAAGTTGTTCCAAGACCAGAAGATAAGAAAATCCTGGGTTGCAGATGGGTATACGCACTTAAAAAGGACAACAACAATCAAATCCTACGTTACAAAGCCAGATTAGTGGCACAAGGCTATACTCAAGTAGAAGGAATTGATTATGAGGAGTCATTTTCACCCGTAGTTGACTTTTCTTTGATACGAATGTTTATTGCCATTTTTGTAGTCGCAATGGGATGGATACACTGCCATCTAGACGTAAAAAATGCATACCTATACGGAACCCTAGATCAAGAGACGTATATGACAATGGTACCTGGTTTTGAAATGGCAAACGTTTTATCACATTGTATTAAATTGAAGAAGGCTTTGTATGGATTGCAACAAAGTGGGCTGCAATGGTTCAAGGAACTTGACCGATCTTTTAAAGAGTTGGGTTTTCAAAAATTCCCCGGAACAAATTGTATATATCACATACCCAATCACGTCATAATCCTAGTATATGTTGACGACTTGGCAGTACTAGCGAAGAATAATAACATATTAGAAGATACGTACCGAAAAAGTATAAAAAGACTGGGACCTCTGAAGAAATTCTTAGGTGTTGAATTTGAAGATGTAAAGAATGGAATGAAACTTCACCAATCGACTTACATCAAAGAAATGGCTGGAAAGTTTGGAATACATCTGGAGAAAACAGTCAACCTGCCTATGAATTCAAGTGTAATATTGACGAAAGAAGATTGTCCAGTTGAAGAGGCAGAGAAAGAACATATGAAGAAATTTCCATATCGTTCATTAATAGGAAGCTTATTATTTATAGCCCATAGAACCAGGCCAGATATACTGTTTTCTGTGATAGTTCTATCGCAGTTTAACAGTAATCCAGGGTTTCAACACCGGAAACATCTATGCCAGCTCACCAGATTCGTATTATCAACTGCAGATTGGGGATTACATTATCAGAAACAACAGAATACCAGATTAGTCGCATACACAGACAGTGACTATGCATCAGATCGAGATTCAAGACATTCGATAAACGGTTATGTATTCTATGTCGGAACATCACCAGTCATCTGGAGAGCTATGAAGCAGAAAAGTGTCACACTATCTACGATGGAAGCAGAATTCATTGGTATATCAGAGACTGTTAAAGAACTTTTATGGTTGATGCCCATAATCAATGATTTACACATTTTTGGTATAAATTTTCCCAAGACATTAATTTTCTGTGATAACCAATCCGCTATACATTTTACTAAAAATAATATTGAAAAATATAATTCTAAACATATAGATATAAGATATAAATTTACTAGAGAAAAATATGCAGAAGGTGTTTTTGATATAAAATATGTTAGATCTAAAGATAACGTTGCAGACATATTTACGAAACCTTTAAGTAGAATTAATTTTGATAATTGTGTTGAAATACTACATCTAAAACCTGAGTGTGGCATGCCAAAGTAGGGGGAGTATTGTGATGTGTAAACGTTTTGTCACTTTGACCTACCACCACTAGGGGGCGTCATCATGCAGGTTATTTTGTCTATTTGTCTAATCAGTCAGTTCTGGACTAGCTCTTCTAGTGATAACTTCGTAAAATATGTTTTCCCTAACTTATTGTACATAGCTTGTAAATAAATGAGTTTTAATATTATTTAACAAAATAAACTATGTCCGTTTAACGCAAATATTAGTGTTTTATTTTCCAAACCTCAACAGGTATACTTAAAAAGGAACAGAATTTCATCATTATTAATTTTTTATTATGTATTTATAATGATTGTTCTCAGATTAAAATAAATTTGAAAAAATTATTGTCAGAATCTGTTTTATTTTTTAATAATATTAAAGGAAAAGTCCAGGTTGGGTTATTTCAAAGATCATGTTTAAATATACTAAAAAATATCAGTCGTAAAATTGTATCTTTTTTTAGTGACGAGAAATTAATTTTTAAACGAGTGAAATTTACCGCCAAGCGAGCTGCCATTTTCTTTCGCCTTCCCTCACCAGACCGCACGCGGAGCAATCGCGCGCGGGGAACAGAGCGCTGTTAAAGCCTGTTATAGCGCGAACAGCGCGTGATTAAAGTCCTAAAACGTCACCCCGAAACAAAAAATGGCAGATCGCTTGGCGGTAAATTTCACTCGTTTAAAAATTAATTTCTCGTCATTAAAAATAGATACAATTTTACGACTGATATTTTTGAGTTTATTTAAACATGATCTTTCAAATAGACCCAAGTTTTACCAAACCTGGACTTTTCCTTTAACTGTTTTTTTAATATTTTTTAATTTTTCATAAATTTTTTATTATGTTCACTTTTCTTTTATAAATTGGTTACAATGTATTAAAAACCAACTTACTAATTGTAAGTATGTGTTCAGTTGTATCTCTAGTGATTTTCCCATGGTACCAGCTTATAGCCTCATCTGGCGACTGACGAGGCGAAAGAGGCTGTTTAATTGTCAACATAGAGAGTTACGGATTGGTATTCCAGAGAAAATACCTTGAAAAATAAAAATTATTAACACTATTTTCTACCATAGAGTTAATCACTACAAGAAGCTTGACACGCCAAAGCAATTCTATAGTTCGCCATTAAATGTTCTTAAGGACCCAAACTAAAATCTCAGCCTTCCATTGCACCATGTAAGGTTTACATGGGAAAAGAGTGTAGGGACCAAGGGTTCCTTGCACATAAATTATCCCCATAGATGGCGCTCCAGCCGAGAAGGAAAGAGTAGCATATACACGCTTGGTACTCACGATCAGTAAACCTAGCCAAGATAAGGGTAGATATATATAGGGCAGTACCAACCTCTGTCCCTCACTCCACACCTAGCCTCCAAAGGAGCTAGGCTTTCTGTATTAATTTATGTGGTTTTAATAATAAAATGTAGCTAAGTAAAGAACTATCTTAATAAAGTCATGTCTTTCTTTGAACCTGTCTGCCTTATTTTCCTGCTGTGGTTTCTCTGGACCACAGTATCATCAGAGATGTTTCCCCCCCCCCCCAGGAACAATTAGTTCCTTCCAAGAGAAACCAACAAGATGACAACAAGGGAAGCGTAGAGCATGGTGGGCTTGAGACACAATTAGCGAAAGGAGATCATCAAAAGCAGACGCTTTATTTTATATTAACAAATCTCGCCCCTTCTTTTTATCTTAGCTGGCAAAATCACTGTCAAATTAGTTTGATGGTTATAAATACAAGCGAAAACGCACTCAAGTCTCAAAGTTGAAAATAGCTAACTAATATAATAGAGTAGTACCACTCCGTAGCTTTGGCCATGGCCGCCATTGCAAATTTGTTATAAATAAGAAAAAGTATGGGTGACATCGTGTGACATAGCACTGCCTTTACTCTATAGTAAATTGCTGGTCAGTCCTTAACCACATAATGATTCATGTTGTCATTGGTGAAACAGACTATCATTAAAGAACATGCCATTGTGAGGATAGGAAGTGTCATACTTATGTTTATTCTGTTACTTATGGTGCAATTAAAAATGTCATTCTTTGATTATCGTAGTCTCACTATAAATTTGAGTATAGATAAAATATACTCTTCCAGCCAGTGACTTTGTAAAACAAAACATTTTACAATGATAAACCAGACAACGATTACAATGGAGCATTGAGTGTTGCTGGAGAATAACCAGATAAAATAAGTGTCAAATCAAAACACTAATGTTCCATTGTAATTATCCATTTATTTCTTAGTATTTTTTTTGATCAGGCTGAAATCAATCCTGCGTGAATAGATAACCAAAACAACTCAATTTATCATTACTCCAACAGTACTGTAAGTCACAAATCACACAATAGCTAATAATTTTGCATTTTCATAAACTTTCAACTATGTCATTAGTACAGAGATAAGAGAACTGTGCAAGTATTTAGCACGTTTCAAATACGACAATAAAAATCAAATCAAAATACCTACCTCTATTCTACCATATAAATTCAAACAACCCATAAAGGCATTGAGTGACTTATCGTCCATGCAGCTGTTTAAATAGGGCAGAAAATAAAGCAGACGGCATTTTCTAGGCGAGCTTTATATAAACGGGTACGTTCAACAACTAGGTAACGTTCATTCAACGTAATCTTAAAAAAAACTCAACGTTTCAACGGTGGGTATCGTGACGTCATCAGTTGTTGAACGGCAAAATAAATTCAACGCTTCAGCGTTGAGAATTTATTTGTTGAACGGGGGATGCGTTGGATTGTTGAATTTTTTTGGGCGTCGTATTCAAAAATCATGGAAAGGAAAAGGAAGCTTGCCTCTATAATTTTCGTTAATGACGATGAAATAGAGGATGATATATTGGAGTTACATTCAAAATCCCGGTTTAACAAAAGAGTAGCGTTAGGTTGGCAAAATTGATCAGACGCTTCTGCAGACGACCTTTTAGCGCACTCAACGTACTTACAACGTCTCCCCTAGGCGTTGACTTTTTTCCTCAACCGTTGAGCATCGTGACGTCAATACCGGAAGTTCAAAAAGTCGTTCAACAACTTTCAACGCTCCAACGCTGCCACCGTTGACTCCGTTTCCTAGTTGTTGAACGTACCCGATCTAAAAATTATAGATTTCGTTTAATTTCAATTCCCGACCAAAACGAGTCTAGGTGGCGTAACGGCGGTAGCGTGCATAGAAATAGAAATTAGACTAGAAGCACTGCCCTTTCCGCCAATCCCAAGGGAAACAGGCGAGCTAGAAGGCTGACATTAGGATGGAATCGCGACGGAAGCGCCATCTGACAAACGCATTAAACATTGTCGACATGGCTACGACGCGAATTTCGAATAGGGAAAAAAAAAGGCGATCCACTGCGCAGCACGTCGTGCGCAGTGGAGGTCTTTTCGTGTTTAAATTTTTGCGTCTAAAAGCATATCCGCAAAAATGGTTTAAAACTGTGGTTTTTCACATTGTAAAGAGAGATCTGGGAAAGAAATAAAATTCTCATTTCATAAGTATGTAATATTATAGTAAATATTTTATAATAATCTCGGAATAAGAGATTTTTTTACACTAAGATTTCCTCTGAGAAATGCTGAATTACTAGGAAAATGGGTTTAGCGGTAAATCGCGAAAATTGGACTCCATCTTCAATTACTTCATATGACTTTGTGTGTAGTAAACATTTTCTGCCGGATGAAATTTACTTTCAAAATGGAAGACACCATTTGAAAGCAAATGCTGTACCTACACAATTAAAAATTATCCTATACATTCTGAAATATGAATAATTTCTTTATTAAAACAAGAATTTGAAAGAGCTCCCAAAAATATCTATCCCAGAACAAAGCATATTTACATCTTCTAGAGTATGCCAATTTATTGATTTTAGTAATTGTTATTTAGTTTCCCTATTTATCAGAGGTTATTTCAGAAAACTTACGGAAAAAGTGAACTACCGGAAACCACTCAATTTGACTTGACTAATACAGGCATATTTTAAACCACACTGAAATAATTAAAATTTAGTTAAACTGTGATGATTTGTGGTATTTCAGACTTACAATAATTGCGCAAAGTTAACGTGTGACTTTAAGGGTGACACGGTAGATATAGTAGATTCTTAAGATATTAATGATTTTCCTAAAGCTGTTTAAATAACTTAATATAATGTCAGATAAATAAAAAAAGTTTTTAATACGTTGCCTACCATCTGTTTTATGTTATTCGACGTGACCATATTTATTTATTTAGTTTAAATTGTTTCTATGGGATGGCGTGACTATCGCGATTCCACTCTGATGGCAGCCTTCTAGCTGGTACGTCCCCGCCCAATCCAATCGTGCTTCTAGTCTAATTTCTATTTCTATGCTAAAAGTCATAAGAACGTTTCTCTTAAAGGAAAAGTCCACGTTGGGTAAAACTTGAAACTTATGTCTATTTGAAAGATCATGTTTAAATATACTCAAAAATATCAGTCTTAAAATTATAACTTTTTTTATTGACGAGAAATTAATTTTTAAACGAGCGAAATTTACCCGCCAAGCGAGCTGCCATCTTCTTTCACCTTCCCTCCACAGACCGCACGCGGAGCAAGTGCGCGCAAGGAACAGGATTAACAGAGCACTGTTTTAGCCACGGCCAACTTTGATCTCTCGCGCTACAGTGGCCATCTCATTAGTTGACGTTTCTGTGTTAACCTATACAAGATGTGTATGACGTGAGCGCCCTTAGCGGATTATTATTTTTAGAATAGTTTTTACATTGAAGTCAATATAAAAACCGAGCGTGGCGCTGAACTCCTACCTAGAATGCTCCAGTCTACGGGAGAACCTGACGCCAAGACATTTTGTAGCAACGACTAATGATTATATAATCTTTGCTTAAGCTTCAGCCAATCAGCGGCCATTCATTGACTACGGCAAGCCGCTAGCGCCATAACATGGCGGTTAAAAATAGTAGAAGCTCAGACAATTTTTACGGGATCCATCCGATCAAGGATAATAGCTAAAGATACGAAATAACCCGCGATTTTCACTCCCCTTCCGTAATAGTTTCACTCCCACAAGATGGGAGAAAAGGGGGGACTATATAAAAAAGGGGGAAATGTGTATGATCCTGGTAAGACCACTTTGTAGCGCCCTCTCTACTAAGGATATTTTCAAATATCCTTAGTTTTTCCATCAAGGGCTTTGGAAAAACCTACTAAGGCGCAGCAAAAAAAGATTAAAGAACAGTATTTTACCATTTTACAAAATAACTATTTAAATCAAAGCTCAAATCAAATCGCCGTTAAAGTTAAAAGTCTTAAAGCTATCCCGCCACTTGACCTAAGCCTATATCGAATCACAGATTATTGGCGCCAAGAGTCGAAGATTTTTGCCTCTAGATGGCAACAGCAAGGACAGCTAGCGTTTTACCAGGATGCCATCCCCACTTTTTCCACCCACCCCATCCACCCGTCGGGCGAGACTCCTTTCACGCTAGAGGTACGAGCTCGCTTCGCCATTTCGTATCCTTTAGCTATTATCCTTGATCCGATCCAAGCTCGCAGAATTCCCATGGGTTTTTGCTGGAATTTTTCACATGAATCACTTCAACGTTTTTGGATTTTTATTTAATAATAGTGTTAAGATTTTTTGAACTTTTAGTTTTTTTTTCATATTTACTTATTATAAGGAATATTTAAATGCCATTGTGAGGAAGATAAATAAGATTTCGTTTAGGTTCTCTTTGAAAATATTTAAGCCCAAATTTTAAAATAGCAGGCAATGTCATGAGATGGGCAAAAGTAAGTTCGCTCTCCGCTCTCGGGCTCTCCCTCTAGTGCGAGAGCGCCAGATTGAAGAGTTACATTTTCGTTCCCCTCTTGCACTTACGATTGTAAGCTCTGTGCAAAGAATATATTCTTTGCTTTGTGCGAAGAGCGTATTTTCCCCTCTTTCGACGTTCTCTCTATGCGCTCTCCCCCCGGAGGAAGAGCGACAGAAAAAAGGGTGGTGATTTTGATTCCCTCTCGCACTTGCAATTGTGGGCTCTACGCGAAGAGCGTATTAGTCCCTCTCTCGTCGAACCGCACTTCTAAAAGTGCGACGCTCTCGTCCCTCTCGATTCCGCTTTTTAGTCTTACACGAGCCGTTTAGGCTCTTAGTAAGACTCCTGGTCTCGCTCCGTTGTCCGGCGTCCGCCGCCGCCGCCGTAGAAATCCTACTAAACTTAGAAGAATCCTCGCACGCGATTTCGAATAACAGCCACGCGAGGAAATCAGCCTCTAGAAGTAACAATCAAAAGCTAGAATAATCTTCCTACAACTCTTAGAGAAAGAGACACGGGAGAGTCACGTGACACACAAGAGAGGACGCGGGAATCGTCACTACGTCTAGACTGGCGCTGGGGTAGAGCTGTACCGCAAATGGCTGGGGAGAGGACGCGGAAATCGTCACTACGTTTAGACTGGCGCTGGGGAATAGTAGTTTAATAAATATATGTACACTCAAATAAATCGTCGTGCTTATTTATTTTTGGCTTAGTTTAACTCACAAACTCGATACAGTAAGCTCGTGTAAGACTATTATTTGGGTCACGTGACCCACTTGTTTCATTTCCGTGGCGTGCTTCGAAAGGGCGCGAGTTTCGAATTTCAATATTTTTTCACCCTTTAATGGCTGAGAATTCAGAAATTCTATTTATTAAAACCGTCGAAAAATTAATAATAGTTCTTTCTATAAATTTTTTACGCTTATCCAACTTGTTAAAAGTAGAAGTATAACATGTTGCTCTTACGTCACAAGACTTGGCTTTGGTAGAATTATTTTAGCACGCGCGATTTGCACGAGCGTTAGAAAATAGGAAGCTCCTTGTTATTCGAGCGCGCGCTCCTAGTGTTGGAGAAGGTAAATAGAGTGACGTAAGAGCTACATTAAAACAAGAAGGCCATGTTACTTTATAGAAAGAACTATTGGGAAAAATTTTAAATGCAGTTTACTTTTGTGAGATTAATTGTACGAGCTTCATGATATGAAATATAGTCGATGAAGTCATACTTAACAACATACGCTTCGTATTGTGAGGTGCCCAATTTGTGTTTTATTTTAAGCTTATTTATTTTTATTGTAAGAGAACTTCCTTACCTATTTAATGTAAGATTTCTTAAATGTAAGCTTATTTCAGAGTTTTCGTCCATGTATAGCAAGTAAGCCTATTTAAATTTTTTCGTCCTGTGTAGAAAGTAAGCTTATTTCAATGTTTTCGCCCGAGATATAATACTACGGTAAATATTTAAATTCATTATAACACTTTAGTGGCTAATTTAGAAATTGTGATTTTTCGATGCATTGTACTGGTCTCTCATTACTTAATATATCTACTTTCCTGCCACACACACAAATACCCTGGTGGTAGGCCAACGTGTTCTGCGGTTGGCCTACCACCAGGGTATTTGTGTGGCAAAGTAAGTTTGAAAGTAAATTTAAAACCTAGGCCTTTAATTTTATGAGCTTCATTGTATCGGTTATTTATTTCCGGTCAAGTGATGCACTTATTATCCGTTATCACAATAATCTATCAATGATATTTGTTCATAACTACACTGGTAAAAGTGACAAAAATAAGTAAAGGCGTCAGTTTCATGACGTTCAAGACATTTAACGCCAAGAGCGTATTGAAACGGGGGGGGGGGGTGGCTTGGGGTTTAAAAAAAATTATCAGAACCGTCGCCAGCGCGTTACAAATAAGAAAGGGGGAGCTCGGCATTTGGGATGAGTTTTTCTATATCCCGATATTTGCCGAATCTTCATTACTGACGCCCATATATTTCAGAAGTTTATTTAAATGTTTATCGTCTTAAGTTTTAAACGTAAGCTTATTTAAACTCATAAGGTTTCCTAGTAATAATTATCTTACGTAAGCTTACGTAAGCTTATTTAAAATTTCCTCGTCCTAAGTTTTAAATGTAAGCTGATTTAAATGTCTCTTGCAAGTTTGAAACATAAGCTTATTTAAATGTTCCTCGTCCTAAGTTCTAAACGTAGGCTGATTTAAATGTTTCTTACAAGTTTTAAACGTAAGCTGATTTAAATGTTGATTTTATTTGATTTGATTTGAAAATAATAATTAGCTAGGCTAATACCCAAGGCACCACCTTGGGCTTCAGTCATCATGCGACTTTTGAAGCCATTAACTCAGGTGGCCGGGTTACAATGCGTAGGAGGGTGGCGGCAAGCCCTGCATGCCACGCGTTCGAGCCAACAGCTCCCTACACTAACTATTACCGTTAACCTCAACAAGTTTTTGTGGAAGGGGAAACCAAAATCTCGGGGGAAAACCCCTTAAACCAGCGGGGAGAGAACTTGCAAACTCAACGCAGAAGGAGTTGTTTGAGTTTTCACCCAGTGCCACAAGTTGGGATCGAACCCGGCTCCTCCTAAGTACTAAACGTAAGATGATTTAAATGTCTCTTGCAAGTTTTAAAGGTAAGCTGATTTAAATGTCTCTTGCAAGTTTTAAATGTAAGCTGATTTAAATGTCTCTTGCAAGTTTTAAACGTAAGCCTATTTAAATGTTCTTCATCCTAAGATTTAAACGTAAGCCTATTTAAATGTTCTTCGTCCTAAGATTTAAACGTAAGCCTATTTAAATTTTTCTTACAAGTTTTAAACGTAACCTTATTTAAATGTTTCTCTTTCTAAGTGGATCTATTAAAAAGGGATGTTGTGATTATAAAAAGCACTATTTAAAGCGAAAACCACTGAAAAGGTTTTTTCTTATATAAAATGAGTTAAATACATTATTAAAGGCCTAGTTTCACTTTGAATCTGGAAAGAAGGGTTCAGGCGGCTATGTGGCTACCTCTTCTGACCCCTCTATTAATCTCGGACGCACGGTGACCGTCCCGCTTTCGCCAATTATTGGCTTATCTCTCCCGCACTCTTTCGCGTTAACTGCACTACAAAACAAGTTGGCAAGCCAAAATATACCTCTCCTCGGAAGAACTGTCCCTAGTGGTATTAATTTCTCGAGATGACCCTTAAAGATATCTCCGCAATTCAGAGTTATTTACTAAAAACGTAATCCCGGTTCAAATCCGCCCAGTATAAAATTTTAATTTTATTTAAAATAATTGAGACGAAACAACCGAGTTTAATTTATTCAGAATAATATAAATTAAGTAGTTACAACAGCAAGTTAGACGTACTAAAACAATGCACAATCGAATTTAACCCTATTTGCAGAACAAGTTTATCAGTTAAATATAATACGAAGCAAATTTTAATGAAAGAAATATCTACAGAGGGTATTTGAATTTTTCTCGCTTACGACATACTTGCCGCATCTTTAACGCTCATTTTATTTCAACACTCGTCCTTGATGAAGATACCATGGAATAGCTATATTCGACATCTGGTAGTGGACAACAGTGCCGTAACAAGGCATTGGCGGGGTTGGCCCTCGCCAAGGGCGCGCGAGGGTAAGGGGCGGCGTTTGACGTTCAAAAAGCTGAAACCTATTGCCAAGGAGACCCACTTTAAGCCGGAGATCTGTAGCAAAACTGTACTGGGGTTGGCTCCTGCCAAGGGCGCTAAAATAGATGGGCACCATTTAGTACTCAAATTGATTAAATATAAATGTTTGCTTACAAATAGGAATTTAAATTTCAAATTTCGTGCCGAGCTATACAGATTTCCGCCGAGAGTGTTCTATGTGCTTTGTACTTGTCTACACATTTCGGGGGTCCGTCTTTACTTCATTTCATGTACGCCGGTTAAGGTATATAGAATTTCTACAGGGGAGGTGACTCAGTATAAGCACGGCCAACTTTGATTTCTCGCGCATCTCTCGCGCTACAGCGGCCATCTCATTCGTTGACGTTTCTGTGTTAACCTATGAGCAAAAGATGTGTATGACGTCAGCGCCCCTAGCGGATTATTATTTTTAGTATAGTTTTTACATTGAAGACAATATAACCACCGAGCGTGGCGCTGAACTCCTACACATTATAGTACAGTTTATAGGGGGAAAATCCTTGCTCCGGAATTTCGACGAATGTGTTGGCCGTAGTAGCGCGAACAGCGCGTGATCAAAGTTGGCCGTGGTATAAGATACAGTAAAGAAGGACCTCCGAAGGCCACCGACAAAAACCAACTTTTAATCCACTGCGACCCTGCCATATTTTTCTAGAAATTACCCACCGAAATTATTGAAACAATGGCTTTTAATTGGTAAAGAAAAGTCAACAACGAAAATAATTCAAATTAACATTCAGCGAAGCTATTCAAGTGGCTGGCGACCTTTATTGAACTAAATTGTAACTGCTAGTAATCTTTAAAAAATATTAAAAGCAGTTTCAAATTTGTTTAATAGAGGTCGCCAGCCTCTAGATTGGCTTCACTCAAAGCTCCTAGACTGGAAGATACGCTTTAATATTATTTCGTCACATGTTTGTCTTTACTTTAAAGTTTGTTTTCACAAAAGTTTAATATTGAAACATAGGTCTAGCACGTGTAATGTATGTTTATATTTCTAACGGAAAGTGCAAATTATTTTATAACTATGTCGGCTCTTATTAGTGTAATATTCCAATCGTTGTGTCGACCCCGTTAATGGACAGGCCCGGACTTTGTAATAAAAGCCGCACCGGACGGGAAAATAAAGGGGCACCATCATGGGCGCACAGCCTTTTCCGACCCTATGGGCATACCACGCCAGACATGGGCAAAATCGCTAGTGATTTTTAGATTTTCACTCTCTCTCTCAAGAGTGAAAGTGGAACTAAATAAAAATGTTCACTCTTTGCCACTATCGTTTTTCGTCACTCGCGGAGTGCACTCTTCGCCAAAGAGTGAGATCAGTCAAGGTCACCAATTTCACTCTTATTCTTGGTGGGAAACTGGAATTTTAAGGCGGGAAAGTTTAATTCAGTCCAAAAAGTGTATTTTAGCCTCCTTTGCCATTAATAGTTGGCACCACGCTCTCCAGTAAAGTCATTAAATTAAATTCAAATTCAAATTTCCCGCGATCTTTTAATAGTTTTAGAAACCGAAAAGAGTGAAAGAGCTGTCCTTGACTATCTTCCCTCTTTTCACGCAAGCGAGTTCGCCGAGTGACGAAAAAGTGTAAACTACACTCTTACGCCTGGAGGTTTTTTATTAGGGAGTGGAGTGAGAAAAGTGTGAGGAAAAATCACTCACACAAATTCACTTAGAGTTTTGCCAACTCTGTACCAGGCAGCTGCTGGTCAAGGCCCTCGGCGGTCGAAATCCCCCCTTTGCTACAACACTCAGAGGGCGCCAACTCTTCAATTTGCTAAGGGCGCTAGAACACTTAGTTACGGCTCTGGTGGACGACTCGTAAACCTCCAGTTGACGTTGTGACATATGCCGCATGAAAAAGGCCAATACCGTCCAATTTCCAATATCACATAATGACTCGCACACCCAGGAAATCAATGACTGCATTAGGAATCGTAGATGTCCAACTACCAACACCAATAAAAATGAATTAACTAGAAGCGAAAAACTTACCATCACAAAGCACAGAAAGCCACTTGACTAAACCACAGCTCGTATATCAATAAATGACCGTAGACGGAATAGTTAGTGCGACACCTTACCATTAACAAACAGGAATTTTTGACGTTATTATCATGAAACCGGATTTTTTTTGAGATACACAAACATCGGTGTCGACCCGAGGCCTTAGACACCAGCACACACACAATAACTGATTAATCAGGGTGAGATATGTGTAACGGCTACGTCATGAAACCGGATAAGCTAAACAACACGACGTACACACTATGAAGTCTCCTCCAAAACTGTACGTTTTCGTGGAAAAAAAATAATCTCAAAAAACAAAAGATGAAAATATAAAATCAAAGAATAGACAAAAAACAACATTATCTCGATCAGTAAAAATAACATACGATCCTTCCTTTGCCTAAAACCCAGATACATATTATTTTAAAAAAAGAGTATCCGAAAAAACTAGACCTACTGACAATTAAACAGTTTAACATCGTCATTGAATAATATATTACAGATTTAAAACACAACGTAAAAGGAATCAATAACACAGCGGCAATGAATCAAAGTCCTAAAACCGCGCTCTCGGTTCAATTCCCGACGAAATAAAAACAAGTTCACAAAAATTAAAAAACAAAGTACAATAAAAAATATCCACATATATTGTATTCATCCGTTTAGTAACAAAACCCGCCTTATCATAACGGTTCCTTTACTTTAATATGTTCCCTAAGGAAGTCAATGGCTCGGCGGTGAACTATCCGCATGGTAACAATGCGACCCGAGTTCAATTCCAGATCACGATCAAATTTTACATTAAAATACTTAAATATTTAAGTAAATAACAGATTAATATAATTTATAAATATTTAATTAAATATAAGATTAATAAAATTTATAAATATTTAATTAAATATAAGATTAATATAATTTATAAATATTTAATTACATATAAGATTAATATAATTTATAAATATTTAATTAAATATAAGATTAATATAATTTATAAATATTTAATTAAATATAAGATTAATATAATTTATAAATATTTAATTAAATATACGATTAATATAATTTATAAATATTTAATTAAATATAAGATTAATATAATTTATTAATATTTAATTAAATATAAGATTAATATAATTTATTAATATTTAATTAAATATAAGATTAATATAATTTATTAATATTTAATTAAATATAAGATTAATATAATTTATAAATATTTAATGAAATATAAGATTAATATAATTTATAAATATTTAATTAAATATAAGATTAATATAATTTATAAATATTTAATTAAATATAAGATTAATATAATTTATAAATATTTAATTAAATATAAGATTAATATAATTTATAAATATTTAATTAAATATAAGATTAATATAATTTATTAATATTTAATTAAATATAAGATTAATATAATTTATATATATTTAATGAAATATAAGATTAATATAATTTATAAATATTTAATTAAATATAAGATTAATATAATTTATAAATATTTAATTAAATATAAGATTAATATAATTTATAAATATTTAATTAAATATAAGATTAATATAATTTATAAATATTTAAAATGATGTAGAATAAATTATAGTATCTAATGTTATTTCTTTGTAACGGACATTCGCCAAAGCGGTTTTTTAGAAAAACACTGTAATTTAACAAGCGTTGGTGGCTGAGTGGTTAGAGTAAATCTCTTGCACCAGGCAGACCCGGGTTCGATTCCCGGCCGGTGCAAATTGATAAGACGAATACCGTGTACAATTGGTGGAAACACTGCCATTGGAAGTTGAGAGGTTGCATAACACTCAGCACTCAGTGCGTCCCAAAGTCATTAAGAAGAAGATGGAGAGAAAACACCCGTACAAACACAACAGGCTCAACGTCCACAAACCATCATAACGCAAACACAACCGTCCTAACACGAACTGAACATCCACAACCGCTATAACACGAACTCAACATTCACAACCTACTAATAAACATTATAATAACGAAATATCCAATGAAACTGAATTAAAACTGTCGCGATGGTGAGCGTTGACGAAAAAAAGACCATCCAAAGCTAACCGCAAATCAATCCGTTAACGCTCACCGTCACGCGGTGGTTTTGCCAACCCTTCGAGAAACTGCGAACGCAGAAATTTCGAGAAACTGCGTACGCAATGGATAATCTTTGCACGGACAGACAGACAGACACGGTGATTGTATAACCCCTCCTAGGGGACATAGTCCCCTCGGAGAGGTAATTAATATAATTTATAAATATAAGATTAATATAATTTATACGCAATGGTTACGCTTTGCTCCGAAAATGCGAACGCGTTCGCAGGACAGACACACACACACAGACAGACAGATACGGTGATTGTATAACCCCTCCTAGGTTACATAGTACCTCAGAGAGGTAATAAAACGGTATAGGATTAAGTGACGTTAATAACTTTATAACAGCGGAAAGGACTTTTGTCAAGGCTGTTTTCTAAAAACAGCGGTTATAATCAAGCATCGGTGGTTCTTTGTTAGAGCACTTACCTGTCATGCAGGAGGGTCCGGGCTCAAAACCCGTTCGATGCGATCGCAATTTGATAATAAGACGTATACCGTGAACATTTGGTGGACAACCCACCTTATGGACGTTGAGACGTTTATCGTAACCCTCAGCATCCCCTGTAGCAAATTAGAGTCGGGCCGACGTCGGCAAAAGGTACTAAACACTAAAGTCGGACTACGGTCGGCCGACCTTTGGATTTAGGGTCCAACTGTCCTAGGGGTAAACGGGTCGGCCGCCGCCTACAAAACGTTGACTCTTTACCGCCTTTTAATAGACCTAAGAACCGACTCCGAAACGACGTCATCCCGACTTAGAATGTACTGTATCATTACATCGAAACGACTTACTTTTTGATATTTTAAGTGACAGAAAATGACCAAATAAAACCGTAAATATAGCTATATACATGTATGTAGTTGGTCAAGTCCCATGAACGGGAGTGAGGTTATTTCCATCAATCGGAAAGCGCTTGAATGTAGAGTACAGAGTTCTAGAGTTTCTTGGGGCTTAGTAAGAGTAACGATTAAATCTTCATTAATAATATCTTAGCCTAACATATTTAGCTATACGAATGTAACCTACTTGAGCTGAGATATTTTTAATAAGGAAATATTCTCAGATTGAATATATTATCTTTTTCGAAAAATATATAATATAGAAAGGACGTTATTTGAAAAATATTTCAATTTGTTTTATTAAATCGCAGGGGTAATAATTAAATGTAAGGTCTATTTTAAGTCGGATAATTGTCGGCATACCGACCATAAATAGTCCCAAAAAAGGATTTACGGTTTTAGTGTCGAAAAACATTCGGACGTTTTTAGGTCGGCATTTGGTCGTCGACTATAAAGCGACTTTTCGACCGTACCCCGACCCTAAAACGACTTCATGTGCTACAGGGGATTCGGTCCGTTCGAAAAGTCAATACATAGACGTTGAAGAGTAGAACACAAACGAAACACTAACATCACAAAACCACAACACGTCACAAATGCACAATATACATCTACATTACAATCGCAACATCTCGAAAAAGACTACCAAGTCACAACTGTCGTGACAGTGAGCATTGACGAACAAAACACCAAAAAACCCCAAACGCAAATATTATCCGTTAACTCTCACCATCACGGCAGTTTTGCCACAATTTAGAATCAAAGAAACTGCGTACGCAGTGATTACGCATTACGCTTTGCCCCGAAACTGCGAACGCGTTCGCAGGACACACACACAGACACGGTGATTGTATAACCCCTCCTAGGTTACATAGTACTCTTGGAGAGGTAATTAACGTGTCGCAAACAGGCCCGTACACAGCCGCCAAAACTCGGGGGCGCTCAAATTCTTTTTGGGGGTGCCAATGCCTTGAGTTATTTTTATCTCCCCACCTATGAAATTAGTAAATTGGGGATGCTCAAGTACTCATTTGGGGGCGCTGAGCATCCCCTGGCGCCCCCCCATGTACGGGCCTGGTCGCAAAGGATATAGCAATACGTGTACAAATAACATGATAACTTGTTAGCGCAGCCATATGCTGGGCAGGTTAAGATTTTCACCCCGTATTTCGCAACAGGGTTCATACAAACCTGGAGAACCGGGAAAACCTGGAAATATCAGTGAAACAGATTCTTTCCAAAAAAATCAGGGAAATATCAGGGAAATTTTAAATATTTAACCAAAACCTGGATATATCAGGGAAATTCGTTTGAGTTTGGAAGTGCCTCAATAATTATATATAATGTTTTTCGATTAAACGAAAACATAGGTGCTTTAGCACCTGGAAATATCAGTGAAATTTCCAGGAGAAAACCTGGAAATATCAGGGAAATTAATTTTAAAAATGTTGTATGAACCCTGCGTGTTCAAGTTGTACGCTTCTGCGGTTTGGCGGGAAATTCGCGACTATTGAATACTGCGTACGTTTCATTTTTATAGTAGGAGGTTGGATTACGACTATACTAGCATAAGTGTATAATGCCTGTAAGTAGTCAGTGAAACAGATTCGTTCCAAAAAAATCAGGGAAATTTTAAATATTTAACCAAAACCTGGATTTATCAGGGAAATTCGTTTGAGTCTGGAAGTGCCTCAATAATTATATATAATGTTTTTCGATTAAACGAAAACATAGGTGCTTTAGCACCTGGAAATATCAGGGAAATTTCCAGGAGAAAACCTGGAAATATCAGGGAAATTAATTTTCAAAATTTTGTATGAACCCTGTCTGTCGCAAGGAGTGAAATCGGAAAAAGAAAGATTGTAACATTGTGCGATAATCTTATATTCTTAGTTCTAAAATAAAACATGAACCTATATATTTTATTATTGAAATTTTACTTATTTTCCTGTATTTTATATTCTTTTTTTATATGAGATATTATATATATATATATATACATATACTATTCATTATATTCATATTATATTCATTATATGTTGATTTAGAAATTTTAAAGCTAAATTCAAATAATAAAACCCGTATAAAGAAGATTATATTTAAATACCTATTTTTTTTTATATACAACAAAGGTTAGACAGAACAATTAAATTATAATTATATTGTAAAAGATACGCCTTTAGACAAAAAAAGGTTTCCAATAATCTTTTAAACAATTCGAAAGTTTTATTTGTGTAGTAGTAGTTTTTGCCCTCACACTGTCAGAGCCGTACCTAAATTTTTTGTATTGTGATTGTAACATTCCACTTGATAAAAATCCTAAATACAGACTGATATTAGCGGAATAATTTTTACCAACTTTTTCGGATGACGACATAAGAATTTTATGATTTCAGTCGCATTGAATTACCATTTCAAGGACGTGCCCCTTATATTTGTGATTTGAAATTTTTAATGGGCGATTGCATATAGAAGAATGGTGTTGTACTAAATGAAAAACCAGTTCTTCTGACCAGGCAGAAACCCTCTCGGACCTCTCATATATTCTTCGTACGCGACGTCATTTCAAGAACTGATTCTGTGGTGCAATTGGGAAGCCAAAGCCGTATAAAAATGGAAGCGTCAAGTTCTTGAGTTCTTGAGTTCGGTTTTTGCTCAACAAAGGGTTAAAAAACCCATCACGTCGAGACAGGGAAGCATTACTCGTAGAGGTCTATGAACGAGGAAAGCGCCTTCCGGAATTGCACGTGACTTGGAATGTCCTTCAGGTGTTCCGGAAGGGAATTCCACTCTTGGACGGTGGAGGGGAGAAACGAATGTTTCCGAAATGCGAGACGGAAACCCGGGAGGACCATGGAGGCTACATGAAATGACCGTCGAAATTGGAGCAAGGGCACCAGAAGCGCGATGCACGACACAGTTGACAATGACAAGCCTCTTCAGACGGCGGCGCGCAGTTATGGTGTTCCACTTATAGTTATGAAGAACCCTCGTCATGGAGGTACTCCACGCGAAGCCAACGATGGCAGCAAAGCGGAGGGCTCGGAGTGCAAATTATGCTGACTGAAGGCTTGTACATTGGCAGCAGAAGGGTACTTCCGGGAGCGGTTGTACCTACGCTTTGTGATGCGCATCAGACATCTGAGGAAAGACCCTACCCACGGGAGTTTATGCCTGGAGGATAGATGCTTAGTGGGAACATGGTCCGTCACCGCTTGCCTGACGGCCGAGGTGAAAGCGCTCCACGTCTCTTCAATAGAAGTGGCATCGGGGAGGTGGATATCAGAGAGCGAGCGTGTCATGGACGCAAAGTCGGCCTTGTTGAAGTCAGGGACCGATCGAGGAGGATTCCTTGGTAGGGGCGGATCCCACGAATATTGAGCAGGAGAAAATCATGGTCACTGACAGTTTCAAGAATGTTGTCATCGGAAACCAGAACGAGGTCAAGGATGTGGGCAGCAGAATCACGTACCCTGGTGGCCTCAGTGACACGCTGGCTGAGGTGAGAGGCCAGGAGATTATGTAGAAAGCTCGTTGCCACTGACGAGGAACTTGTCTGCATAACCCAGTCAATACTGGGAAAGTTAAAGTTGCCGGTGATGATGAGATCGGACTTCCCCCCGGCAAGAGATCCAAGAAGGGAATTAAGTCTCTTGGTGTACGTGAGGGTGGCTGACGGTGGCCGATAAATGCAGCAGAGACGGAGATATGAGGAGCCGATGGTCACCCTGGCGGCGACCGCTTCGACTTCAGTCTTCAGGTCCAATGGGTAGGACTTGAGGTCCTTGTGGACGGCCAGGCAAACACCACCTCCGTTTAAGTTCCTGTCTTTCCGGTAGACCTCGAAGTCAGGACCAAAAAGCTAGAAAGATGATATGGTAGCATCTAGCTTGGTTTCGGTGAGCGCTATGAAGGGAGGACGATGTGTATCAATGTAAGCATGGAGTGCGTAGTGCTTCGTCTTAAGCGAGTCGATGTTGGTGTACAGGAGGGAGAGCTGGGTTCGACCGAGTGATTGCGACGATGGTGGAGTATCCCGCTGCTCTGTCGCACAAAACGAGTGAGGTTGTTGAGCTGGGGAACGATAGAAATCCACTGTGATTCCTTTGGTAAGAAGTTTCAAAGTATTAGCTTCTTGCGAAAGGAAACCTTTTTACTAATGTACTTGTTTTGTTTCAGTCAATGAATGCGAATATCGCCATTTATTGCCTTGTGCAACTAGCAGGCCGAATGATTTTATGGGACCTGGAAGACCTCCGTGTGATAGAAACAGTCGCGCAAGGAGAACATTGTACGATCATTTTTGGAAAATGTTGTACAACCTCGAAGCGTGGACCGATCCAAGATACTTAGCTATGAAAAGTAGAGAATTGACCCGGAACAATTTGAACACTGTTTCATCGGAGGCAAATTATGCCAAAATGTGTTTTAAATTGTGTAAGGAATAGGTATCCTAATCCGGACGGGGTGGACTATATGGCTCACAAATGGCGGTCATTTTTAACATTTTTTTATTGAATAATTGTAGTAAACCCATTGTACTAATTAAATAAAATTTAGCTGCTATTCAAATTGTATTCCTTTCAATATCTTAATCCAAAACGATTTAAATTTACATTAAAATATTTTTAAAATTCAAAATTTTTAGGAAATGATCCTTATATACGTGGAAATATCAGTCAAACGGAAAAAATTAAAAAAAAGTAAAATTCCAATAATAAAATATATATATTTTCATGTTATATTTTAGAACTAAGAATATAAAATTATCGCACAATATTACAATTTAGACTCGCCCTTTCTTTTTCTGATTTCACTCCTTGCGAAATATGGAGTGAAAATCTTAACCTGCCCAGCATATGGCTGCGCTAACAAGCTATCATGTTATTTGTACACGCATTTCTATATCCTTAGCGAAAAGTTAATTTTGTAGTGCAGTTAACCCGAAAGAGCGCGGGAGAGATAAGCCGATAATTAGCGAGAGCGGGACGGTCACCGTGCGTCCGAGATGAATAGAGGGGTCAGAAGGGTAGCCACATACCCACCTGAACCCTTTTTTCCAGATTCAAAGTGAAACTCGGCCTTTAAGTATCTTTAACCAAAATGAGAGAAGCCCTGAAAAGGGCCGTTTTTGGTTGAAAAGTTATAATAAAAAGACTGCTACTTCATGGATTTATAATTGTTTATTTTGATTAAAATATTGGGAGCTTTCGGACCGTAGTCCTTCGTCAGCCACTAGTTACAAGCCAAAAAATTTAATAAGTAAAGTTTCTATTGCTATTCAATTATAAAATAATACACTTTTAAATATAATTATATCAAGTTTGTCATATAATAATAATATATAAAATGACATCTTTCATACGTTGATTAATTTATTATATAAATTAATTATAAATTATGTTTATTATATTTTCAGTAGAATTTAAAAAGTTTCATAAATTATAAATTGCAATTTGTAGTTAGCAAAATTGTTTCGAAATATTTGAAATTATTTATAAATTAATAGGAAATAGAATTAAGTATATAAAATAATATTTATATAATTATTATATAAATATAAAAATAAAAAATTAGTCAATAATATAAAAAAACTCAAATTAAAACGAATTTATTTCGGAACAGTCGGATTTGCGGTAGGAAAAATCCCTACTAGCCAAGGAAACGTCGTCGTAAAGAGGTTACATGCAGCGCCGAACGTCGACGTAAAGCGTTAAATCGACGGTACAAGGTAGTTTTCATTAACGTCGACGTTCGTGCTGTTACATGAGAAAAATAAACGTCGACGTTTCCTTACGTCGACGCTCCTATTAATTTATAAATAATTTCAAATATTTCGAAACAATTTACTAACTACAAATTGCAATTTATAATTTATGAAACTTTTTAAATTATACTGAAAATATAATGAACATAATTTATAATTAATTTATATCATAAATTAATCAACGTATGAAAGATGTCATTTTATATATTATTATTATATGAAATACTTGATATATTTATATTTAAAAATGTATTATTTTATAATTGAATAGCAATAGAAACTTTACCTAAAATTATATACTAATAAAACGCAAGTAAAGCATATTTTTAAGCGCCAAAATACCGTGTTTTGGAGGGAAAAATCCGTTGTATTTTTTGAAACGACGATCATGTAACCGCTCCCCTTTTCGGAACGTCGACGTTCAGAGCCCCATGTAACCGTAACCGCCTTGGGCAGATTTCGCGGGCGTTGAAGAACGATAAAAACAAGTCGGCCCAGGCCGTAATATTAGTTCCACATCAGTGTATTCGAGTGGGCAAAGCCATACACCCTTAGTAGACATAGGTAGGCAAACTAATACAAAGCTTTTGAGGCCATGTGATTTCTTATCGTTGGATATATAAATTGCCCCCCTAAGTGAAAGGGTGGATGCCGCCCACCATCAGGAGACCCGGGTGGGCAAACTAATATAAAAACTGTTGAGCCCATGTGATTTCCTATAGTTAGATATACTATTTACCATCCTATGTTAAAGAGTGGCCACCGCCCACCCTCAGGATACACGGGTGGGCAAACCAATTCATAAGCTGTTGAGGCCATTTGATTTCCTATCGTTAGATAGACGTAAAGTATCAAAGGTGAAATAGGTAAGCAAAACACGACAAACATAATTTTTTTTTTAATTATTGAAATTAGTGGAAAAATTATTTAAAGAAATTATGAAACTGGGATTCAAATATGTTTATTTTAGGAAATTTATATCAAACATTTGGGTATGGTTCAAACACCAAAATTCCTATTATTGCACAAATTCAAAAAAAAGATACCCTTGAATGTAATTAAGCTTAAGTCCGACTGCTTTGGATTTTTTGGTCTCCCATATTCTAAATACATAAATTCATTCTTGATTAATGCATATTGGTTTTGACTTAACTTGCAAGGTAATTTGACAAAAAGCTATATTTTAAATTTCGATCTATTTGTGGTAGAGCTATAAACGGGTAGTCTTTACGTGAACTTGTAAGTTAATATACCTAAGTTTTGCGAATGGTATACGGCAAAGATTATCGTAATAAAAATTTACATTCATAGATATAAAAATACATATGCCCGAATGCCCCTAGTTTTTGGATGAGTATGGGAGTCCAATAATTAATAATGGCGGTACGTAAGTGTGTGAAGGGAAATAGAGTCTTCAATGCTTTAACTTTTTAAGCGTACGCGTGTTCTTAATAATATAATACCTTCTCCCGATAGTTACTTCAATTTATTATTGTTTCTTTATGGTTCCATTATTGCTTTTATTACCCAAAAGGAAGTTCGTCAGGTGTGGATTGAACTCGTAGTTTGTCTTTGAACCTTTTGTGTGGTGTAACGAGTGATGAAGTTTTTCAATGTCTCTTGTTGATTTATTTGAATAAGAAAATAAGTATCTCATTGTGGGGCTTTTAGAGCATTTATAAATACATATGGGGAAGAGGGCATTTAAAATGTTCGAGCTCGTTTATTCGAGTACTCACTTTCGAACGAGGCATCTTAAGCGAGTGTGCCCACCTACCACTGCTCACCACCCGAACATTTAAAATGTTCGAGCTCGTTTATTCGAGTACTCACTTTCGAACGAGGCATCTTAAGCAAGTGTGCCCACCTACCACTGCTCACCACCCGAACATTTAAAATTTTCGAGCTCGTTTATTCGAGTACTCACTTTCGAGTGAGGCATCTTAAGCGAGTGTGCCCACCACCCGACGCGAAGTTTGAGGTTCACTTGACCTTAAACTCCGAAGATATACGTAAAATAAGGCGGAAAAACGGACGAGAATATCGACAACTTAACTAGACAACTCCCCCCGCGTCGCTAAAGCTGACGAGAATACAGTAGAAGTCCCGAACATATGTTGGTAAGCTTCCAGTGGCCGAGAGCGTAAAAGCGTCATAATTTGGAGTTCTTGACTGGCCGTTTGTGAGTTCGAATCCCGTTTTCGCCAAAACTGCAAATTATTTTCCGTGTCGTTGCTTTCCACACCAAACAAACAAACAAACAACACTTAACGACAATCCATCCATAGCAATAGTCCCACTTCGATATATATATATCTCGATGTGGAACTAAAAACCGGTACAAGTGTTGTCCCGATTTCGAGGCGCCGGGATAATCTCGACAAAAGAAAGGATATAAACGAGAGTATTTGAACATTGCCTTCTAAATACTAGGCCTGGAGATACAAAAATAAAGGGGTGTAAACATAGATTTTCTAAAATTCCCTAGATGTCGCTCTCCTGAGGTAAATTTGAAGGGAATTTTAAGTACATGGATTTTATAAGGCTTAGTTGATTTTTGTTAGTCCAATATGCTGGTTAATGATTATTAAAAAGGAGTAACTTTGTTAATTTGCATATTTAATTAAAATCAATTATATTCACAGTGATTAGTCTCACCAGTTTCAAAGTGTTTAAGCACTTTGTCATCAGACGATAAAATGCTAAACACTTTGAAAGCATTTAAACTAATCACTGTAATTATCATAGATTTTAATTAAATATGCAAATCTAACGAAGTTTCTCCTTTTTTATAATCATAGAATTTAGGTCAAATAAAACCAAAAATATTAAAATTCATTAATAGTTTATTTGTTTAAAATATCACAGTTACATTTTAACTATTTTACGAGAAAGTGGTTTCGAGTAGAGCTTTTTGTACTTTTCTTTTTGATCTGCTAGGTCTCTGGCATAATTATCAAGTAACGGCCTGACAAATTTGATTAACAAAATTTCCGTTAGTGGGAGATAAGTATCACAGCTACACTTCAAAGCCCTTGAAAAATAAGGTTTAATGACATGGACTAGTATCAATAATGAACCATAATAATAATAATAATAATAATCAGCTAGGCTAATACCCAAGGCACCACCCTAGACCTAAGTCATCGAGTGACCATTTTTTTAAATAAAAGGCATTAGCCCAGGACAGATACGGTTTGACCCGGAACATTTTCCCATAAAGATGAAAATTGGTACATAGGTAGTTTTTGACCCCAAAAAAAATATACTAAAAGTCCCCACCTCTAGAGCGTGAGCTTCCGACGCCATCTTGGAAAATGGCCGCCAAGCACGCCTGACGTCATAAATTTAATGAAAGTGTCCAAAAATGTTAAAAATTGGTACATTATACATTTAGGGCTTTCTGAATTGTATTGTAATTTTGTTTTTGGTGTACAACCGTTATTTTTGCCGCCATCTTGGGAAATGGCAGCCAAAAAGGTTTTCCACGTAACTTTCCACTATATGTTTCAATATGATTGAAAATTGGTATGTAGTTCGTTTGCGGCTGTGTGAACATAATTACAAAATCTTATGGATCTGCGACCATTATTTCGACCACCATCTTGGAAAATGGCGGACTGCAATGCTTAATTTGGCCTTCAAAATTGTATGATATAGTCCGATTGTTTTCAAATTTGGTATATTTTCTGTTTAGGACGCTGAGAACACTATTACAAAATCTTAAAGGTATCTGACGGTTACTTCGTCCGCCATCTTGGAAAATGGCTGTCTGGTAAATATTCAACTTGTTGATAGCATTCTTATAACTATTTCGAATCACTTTAGGGTTAGTTTGTTAGCTTTTAAAATCTGGAAAATGAAAACCAATGATACATATATAACACATTTATTTGTAGAAAACATTTTATTAGGAAATGCCCAAAACTGTTTAATTAACTATATAATAAGCACATGATGTTTTCTTTGGTTCGTATTCGCCATTTGGCGATGTATCGTTTTGGATTAGAACTGTCGATGGGC
Source organism: Leiobunum rupestre (assembly GCF_980474605.1). NCBI lineage: Eukaryota > Metazoa > Arthropoda > Arachnida > Opiliones > Sclerosomatidae > Leiobunum > Leiobunum rupestre. Next base: position 20,912,476 of record NC_143386.1, read on the forward strand.
TTTCCTTTATCTCTACAGGCCGCGTGTGTTCATTTAATAGAGAACGGTCTATATCCCCGGGTCCTAGCGGTAAAGGGCCCATGAGGTACTGATTGGGGACCCTAGGTCAAGGAGGGAGAGAAAGTCAACAACATTTTGAAAACGTTAGTGGAGCCCAGGGTCTAAAACATTTGTCAAAAACACTTAGCACGGCTCTGGCGGTAGTATAAAGAGGTTCATGGGGCTCCTTATAAGAGTACACTGATATTAATAGAGGAACACGGTACACGACGTTACAGGGATCAGCTAGGTTACTGATATGAGTACGAGTTCTAAAGCAGTCTAAAAGGTTTCATAGAGGAGTCTATAGGAGTACTTCGAAATTTTAGAGTATAGGCGTTATACAATCTAATAAATCGGTTCTAAAGGATAAACTGTGTTTCTTATAGTGGTACACAGTTATTTTTGGAAATACAAAACCTTTAATATATCAGTTATTAAATTTATGGCTCTACGAATTATACGATCAATGCAACTATGTGGAACCCGGTCAAAGGTCGGGCTCCCCAGCTACTTCCTAATATTTACAAATCGCAAATTATAAAACTTGTCGTCTTCTTCAATCAAATATATCTAAGGGTTACTTCAGCTCATACCACACATTTCAGAACAAATGACACCAGATCTTTTGCAATCGCAGTTTTTAAGGAAAGTCGTTCTACAGTTACACGAAATGAGTGTGAATATGTGTGTGTACGTGTTTTAAAGGCAAACGCTCTATCGTAAAGTGGTAATTTCAAAGTAATCAGAAAACGGTTACTTCCACCAGAATGGTTAGTTAGCAAAATATTAATCATGTAACGACTACTAGATTTTAAATTTTAATATCTACATAAATAAACCGGTGTATTTTAATTTCAAAATGTCTTGCTAGGCCTATAGAGAGATGGGCAACGACATTTATTATTATTTGGGATTAGGACTGTACGAGCTGGAGTAACTGATAAATATTTAATTGAGTATTTTAAGAATATTTAAATAGTTTTGGGAATTTCCTAATTAAATGTGTTATATTATTATTATTTAATGTGTTATATTATTTATATATACATATACATTTGTATCACTGGTTTTCATTTTCCGTATTTTAAAAGGTAACAATCTAACCCTAAAGCGATTCGAAATAGTTGTAAAAATGCTATCAACAAAGTGAGTATTTACCAGACGGCCATTTTCCAAGATGGCGGACGAAGTAACCGTCAGATACCTTTAAGATTTTGTAATAGTGTTCTCAGCGTCCTAAACAGAAAATGTACCAAATTTTAAAACAATCGGACTATATCATACAATTTTGAAGGCCAAATTCAGCATTGCAGTCCGTCATTTTCCAAGATGGTGGACGAAATAATGGACGCAGATCCACAAGATTTTGTAATTATGTTCACACAGCCGCAAACGAACTATATACCAATTTTCAATCATATTGAAACATATAGTGGAAAGTTACGTGGAAAACCGTTTTGGCTGCCATTTTCCAAGATGGCGGCAAAAATAACGGTTTTAAACCAAAAACAAAATTACAATACAATTCAGAAAGCCCTAAATATATAATGTACCAATTTTTAACATTTTTGGACACTTTCATTATGACGTCAGGCGTGCTTGGCGGCCATTTTTCAAGATGGCGCCGGAAGCTCACGCTCTAGAGGTGGGGACTTTTAGTATATTTTTTTTGGGTCAAAAACTACCTATGTACCAATTTTCATATTTATGGGAAAATGTTCCGGGTCAAGCCCTTTTTTAGTCTATCTGCCCTGGGCTACATAGCCTCTTTTACAAAATCTGCTATTACACTTAAAATATTAATAAGAAAGTTGCTGGGATACCGGTATCCTCCTCGATCCAAAAAGTGTATCAGACTTAAAGCGTTGGAATTAGACCTTGGTTGCGAAACTTGCGAAACTCTATCCAAACACATGTCGCATTTGCTCTGTTCTTCCGTTACTCGAGCAATGTAACCCCCTATTAATGCAATTGCAGGTTTTGTTAAGGTGGGCATTACAGAATCTTGTGGTGAAATGGTAGTAATTCTCAAGAGGATATTTACTACCCAATCTGGCAATGATTTTACTTGTTTTTCAATTTCCTCTGGGGTTATCTTTGGTCTCAATGGCACCGATTCTTTTAATGACTTAATAGTGGTGGTAAATTGCTCCATTTTCTCAGGTACTGTGTATGCGTTACCAAATTTGGATGGCTTTATAAGACCGATTTTTAGGGTATTTTCAATTGAAGTCGTGCAAGACCTGGCGTCCATCATATCATTTTAGCCACCTTTGGGTCTAAGGTGACTGAAAAACATTTCTACACTGTCAGATGACAATTTGCTAGTGAGAACGAACATAAAATCAGTCTGCAGGAGGTATTTCACCAAAGCTACTGTAGATTTTGAAGTTAACATCATTGACTCGAATGTTTCCTCACTTAGTTTCCCCATTTTGTCCATTGCAGTATCTTGAATCATGGTCATTAATGGGATAAAATCATCTTCGAGCCAATCCAGCCTTTCATCGGTGATATCAAAAAATGGCAATTTATTCTCGTTTCTTGTTATAACACCTTGTTTCAAGTTCCGCACATTGTGAATATCAAACCACTTTGAGATATATTCCATGTAAGAAATGGTTGCTGTTAAATCTTCACGTTCTTAATTGTCACAGTGTTTGAGCTTTAATATGGTTTTAAGAGCAGATATCATCTCAGGGGAAAACAGCTGAATCGCTCTTAATACGTTCATTTTTTCTACATTCGTTGGGTAAACATGTTTACGCGTGAGGTTTCTGACTGCTTTAACGACTTTGTTTTTTGAAGCTGATAAAGCTTCTCGATAAACTTGGATGAAACGACAGAGCCAATTAGAATAAACTCTCTAGCCAAAAATTGATTTCGCAAATTCTTAAGGATGTGGCTTTGATCAAATGCAAGAAATAATTTACGCAATTTATCAAGGGGATGTTCAATTACCGGTTTCATAGTACCGCCACATAACATTTTGAAGGTTGCAACGTTTATTTTAGCGTTATCGCTGACTAAATGTGTAATTATAAACCCTTCGTGTTCCACTCCTTCAATCACTTGCAGGGTCATTTTGTGTTGGCTTTCTCCATAGAGTTTTGCTACAAAAAAATATGCCACTGGCATTCGAAAGTCGGATGTTAAGCTTTGATAATAAAAGCAAAGAAGATGGGTCGCCAAAGTTTCTGATACACCTAATTCCTCACGTGAAATGTCGTTTCCTCCAAAGAATAAATCCATCTTCTGATCATAAAGATACTTTGGTTTTATGGACATTTCATCAAAAATCAATGATCCAAGACGTTGATGTTGGCTTTCTAGACGTTTAAATTCTTCCTTAAGTCTAAATTTCACAAGTGAAGTTACACCGGTTTCTCCTGAGGTATTGTTTTAAGGTACGGTGGTGGGGTAAATGCAAAACGCCTAATTCTCTAATATAACGATACGCAGCTGGAGACTTTTGATTCCATAAAACACTGACTTTCAATGTTGATTCTTGGTGTTTCGCTTTCTTTTTTCCAAAACAAAACAGTTGCTCAATTAAGAAGTTTGCTTTTAAATTTCCTTCGTTAACAGCAGCGTTAATTTTTACTAACTGTGGTATTACACTTTTCCCTAAAATTGTACTTTTGTTTTCCAATGCTGTAACTTCTAATACAAGTTTTTTGGCTCGAGCTTCTGCATTTTTCAATTTTTTTTAAAGTTTTTCTATAATTCGGCCTTGTTTACGAGATGATGTTTTTGGTGTGTTTCTGTATTTTCTTCCTGAGCTTGAAACTTGAATACCTATGCCAACAGGTTTAGGTATGCTTGACGAATTTTCAAAAATATGAACTTGTTCATTAAGGTCAACATAAAAGTGGCTAATACTGTCGTTGAAATTATCTTTGCCTTCAGTTATAGGATCTGGACATAAATGAACATTTTGAATTTCTTTTATCATATTAGGAACTTTTCTCTTTGGATTTTCAGGAAACAAGAAAGCTAGAATGCTCTTGGATTTCTTTATTGTTGTAGGGCTTAGATTGATGCCCTCTGATTGAATTAAGTTTTCCTGGACACTGCCTTCTATAATACTAGGCCTAGAAATGGTAGCTACGTCGATTTTTTAAGTGACATTTTCTAACTGACATGATTTTTTTAATAATAATAATAATAATAATCAGCTAGGCTAATACCCAAGGCACCACCTTAGGCCTAAGTCATCATGCGACTTTTGAAGCCATTAATTCAGGTGGCCGGGTTACAATGCGTAGGAGGGTGGTGGCAAGCCCTGCATGCCACGCGATCGAGCCAACAGCTCCCTACACTCACTATTACCGTTAACCTCAACAAGTTTTTATGGAAGGGGAAACCGAAGAGCTCGGGGGAAAACCCCTTAAACCAGTGGGGAGAGAACTTGCAAACTCAACGCAGAAGGAGTTGTTCCGAGTTTTCACCCAGTGCCACAAGCTGGGATCGAACCCGGCTCCTCTTGCTGCGAGGCGAAAGTGCTAACCACTCCGCCACCCCACTTTTCGCGCTAGATGTCGCTCTTTTGGGGTTTTTTGGTTTGGGGTAAAAAGGTTAAACGGCTGCGGCCAATCAGCAGTCTCCTATCACTGGTGGCTTCAAAACATTAAATGCCTAAAAAAGTCAGGTATTTATCCTTTTATTATTTTAAACTTAATACATATGATTTTGGTTAGTGATATATTGAAACCCATTTCGAGCTTATGATACATAAATATAATTTTTCTCCGATTCAATAATTACCAATAATAATTTAAAAAAAGTTTTAAAAATAAGTCTTGGTCATACCAAACGTTTTTTCCCCCCAAAGGATTTTCTAGTCATAATTAAAGATTAATAATGGTGAATTCCTGCGTAATAAAAGATTGTTCAACTAACAAATCTAAATTAAATGATGAAAGTTCAAATACATGCCCAACAGCGAGTCTTCATTCTATTCCCAAGAATAAGTTACTGCTGGAAAAATGGCAACAAGTTTTGAATTGCAAAGTTACTGAAAATGCAAGAATTTGCAGCAAGCACTTTAAAGACGCAGACTTTAATATTTCCTCAAGTAGAAAGAGGAGATTACTACTAAATGCTATTCCTTCAGTATTTGTTGGAGAACCAATAGTTAGGAAATTAAAGCTGGATATAAAAAATACACCTATAGTTCCTATACCTCTCGCTACCCAGTCAACTCCACTTCCTATATATCTGGATACTCAGTCCACTCAAGTTCCTACAAGTCTGGATACCCATTCAACTCCAGTTCCTAGTTTTTATTCAGTCAGTGAAAACCAAAAAAGTAATGAATCAATTCTGCCTGTTGAAAAAACTTCTCGTACCCAAACTCCAAGACCTCAGAAGAGGTCACCTTTAGTTCAAAGGCAAGCTTGAAGCATGAAAAGCCAGCAGTTCATTAATGGAAATATATCAAGAAAGAGAGCTAGATCGAACTCTCCTATTTTGAGTTTGGTAAACTTTCTTGATCGAGGAGGTTTAAGATACCCTAGTCAGTACCTGATAAACATTTTAAGTGTGATTTCGGACTTTGTAAGAGAAGCCATGCCATACGTTTACAAACATGGATCATTAAAGATCTTCTTATACATAATTCAGCCTTATTTTACAAAATCCTTAAAGTGCAACTGTGATAATTACATAAAATTATCTGAAATCCTTCTAACTTAATTTGTTAGACCTTTATTAGATAACTATGCCAAAGATCTAACTGATTTAAAACAACGGGTCAAGAAATTGAACACTAAACCAATTTCACGCAAACATGTCAAAATGTGATATTACATTGTATTTTTTTTTAATGGATTAAAAAACGTGTAGAAGATCCAAGCTTATTTTTAAATATTTTTTTTTACTAAATCTATTTCATTATTTGTTAAGAGAAATTAAAGTCCTTTAAATTGAATGTTGACATTATAAAGTGTATTTTCGCTATTAATATTTAAATTTTTCGCGTACGTTTGAATTTCCCGCACTTTCCCTACCCAAAAAAGCGACCTCTATCGGATATTTCAAAATCGTTACCGCCAGCCCCTTTTTTTTCTTACTTCTAGGCCTAGTATTATAGAAGGCAGTGTCCTGGAAAAGCCTTTTCCGTGAGAAATTATTAGAGACCTGCTTACTAGGAACAACTGAAGCTGTGATTTGAACTTGTGCCATTGGCGACCTCATCTTGAGTGTTGAAGTTTTGATCATTTGAGGCGATTGCCTTTCCTTGGATTTTGTACATTAGACGGGAGTTGTTAACTTTTGCACTGGAGAGTACCCATTATTCTGAATTTTAGAACTTGCAACTTGAGCGTCTTTTCCCATAACCAGTTTTGATGTTTTAATAAGTGGTTCGCCATCAAATATTGATGGTATTGCGTTTGGTAATAGTCTTCTCTTTCTGTTCGTTGAGATATTAAAATCACAGTCGTTAAAGTGTTTACTACAAATTCTTGCATATTCGGGTAGTTCTCTAAAAATAACAGCTTCCCATTTATCACGCAACTGCTTACTTTTAGGAACTGAATGATAACTTAATACATGTGACGTTGTACTTGTACTTTCCACTTTACTATTAGAGTCCTTAGAAGAACAATTCTTAATGAAGCAGGAATTTACCATTTTAACTAAAAAAATCAGGAACTTTTTAAAAGCATTTAAATATAGGAACTTTCTATTTTAGATTGCACATATCAGACGGAGACCTAAAAAGAAAAAGGGAAAAACATTAAATCTATACCATCTATTGCCAAGGCTTAAGTAAAACATCATGCCTAGACAACAATTCTTAATAAAACTTGGTGGGTTACTAATAATGAGTAATCTTGCAGATACAATTATTTAATTTACACGTTATTTCCCAAATTTATTCTAAATTATGGAAAATATAATTCATAAATACCTGTGAGTTTCTTCGGCCGTATTTCGTCCGCCATATTAGAAGGACGTCAAGCAATGATTTTAACCACGTGATCGTCAAAAAAATCCGCAAAAGAGAGACACCTAACGGAGCATAGGTGCAGATTCAAAATTTCATTTAAAAAATCTCTACGGTCTACATTTACCGGCCTAGTATTTAGGTGGTTTCTTCTAACTTAACTTATCGTATATACTATTCTCCACCACACTCCCCCCTTTTCGGCTTTCCGTTGCTATATGCAACGCGTTTTGAAATTTTTAATGTTTAGGCTTAGTTTCTCTTTTCGATTTGATAGTCGCCAGCCAGATTTCCCGCACGGTACTGATGAGTTCCAAATAGAACGAAACCGGTCTACCGTTGGAATTTCTGACTATTTTATTTATTTTTAATTTAGTTTATTACTCGAAGATCTATTTGATCCGAGTTTCGCGTTACTCGAAGACCTATCGGTACGAGTTATTAGTAAGTTTTTAAATTTCTTCAAATTTGTTTAGGATTTAGCTATATTATCCCTTTTAATTATGGACTTATCTACTTTTTCGCGTATTTTATCATCCTAGTATTTAGAAGGCAATGATTTGAACAAATATTTTCCGTATGGACCCACTGTTCGCGGGCGACAATTCGTCGCTTTCTGGATACGGGAAAATGAGGCATGGAAACCCCGAATAAACTTGCTCACTTAAAATTAATTTCGGACGAAAAATGGTAAAAGAAACTTACACTGGTCGAAGACTTAAAAATTTAAATAGTGCCAAAAACTGTCATTAAAAAAAAACAACCATAGCGGGACTAAATTTTCAGAACAATAGATCTTAGCAAGAATGTATTTTTTTATATTTAGGAAGAATAATTATGTTGCGACAATCGCCGGGCACGTTGAACGCCTTTCCCAGTCTCGCGCGGGGGAAAGACAAAACGTCACCGGCGTTTGATTACCATCGCGTTAGGTGACGTAAATTTTAAGCAGCCAATGAAATACCGGGACTATTCATTTTATTTTAAGCGGAGGAGCGTACTGGGGGGACCAACGGGTGGATTGAGAGAAAGACTAAAAACCGTCTCGACATAGACATTCTCCCTAGGTATGGATTTTCTTGTGTACGTTTTTCATTGGCTAGACGCTTTAGCGCCTGCTGCCGTCGGAAGGGGAAAATTCGGAAATTGTCTTCCCCTCCGCCCGTAAAACGTTCAGAGTAAAGGCTCGTGACGCTCGTCCAATGAAATTCGTACACAACCCTTCGTTAGCGTGTTTAAAGGCTAGCTGCGTTCACATTGTGTTTGTTGATCCTAGGTTTCACTAACTAAAACCATAAGTACCATAATAAATACATTCTTTTTTATCATTGAAGCCTAATATTCCGCCTATCTATCTGAAACCAGATATGTCGGTTTAGGCGGAAGTCTCGCGTACTTTAGACCACATAAGTTTCATTGTAAATCTAATTGTCATACGTATCCTTATCGATCCTTATTATGTTACTTATGCTATAGCACAAGACTAAAGCCTCGAAAATCATCACCTATTTTTTCCCGTTAATGAGGTTTACGTAAAATTCAGCGAAAAAGTACATATGTCACCTATTTATTTATTTATTTATTTATTTTTATTTATTTATTTTTATTTATTTATTTATTTATTTTTATTTATTTATGTATTTATTTATTTATTTTTATTTATTTATTTATTTTTATTTATTTATTTTTATCTATTTATAGGTAAAAAAGGTACAAAAAGCTACAGAACGGGCTTGTACAATATAAAATTAATCACGAGCCAAATTAAACCGCATTTAAAAATTTACCGAATTACTTATACAAGATAATATTAATCACTGAAATATTATACTACTGACAAGTGACTCAAGAACTAGATAGATTCCGAAACTAGTTCTGGAACTGTTGGTTCTGTTATTGGATCCGGAATAACCTCAGGAACGTGGGTTAACTCTGGTATGGTATCTGGAACAGTGGTCTGATCATCTGAATGATAGTCTTCTACAGTCGAGTGATCTGGACGAATGTAAAAACGATTCTGAGTGTAGACGGCTCCATCAAATGATGAGAATTCCATAAGAGCGCTTTTGGGGTCCAATCTTTATAATAAGTCCTGCTTCCATTTTTCGTTAAAGGCCGAGAACAGAGATTCCATTTTATCGTGCGCGAATTTAGACCCCCGCAAAATTGAGTGACAGCGTCGACAGCTTGACCGACGGCTCTGACTGTTTGTGAATAGAATATATACAATGAGCATTAAAAAAAGAGGTAAGCTACAATACATGGAATTGTCCAGGCGGTCACTCAAGCTGTCAGAGCTGTCAATCAGTTGTCACTAGGTCCAAAAATTAAGTACAGGATAAGAGGGGTGGAAATTCGTTCTGGTCTCGGTCTTTAAGGCGTTTTCGAAACCAAAATCTGTCTCCTTCATTCAGCTGACTAAGTGGCTTCGTTCTGAGATTTCCGTGTTTTTTCTGCTTAAGCTGGCGTACCTCTAGTTCTTTGGAAGCTTGAGCTTCATCGTAATGATATTTCAATCGCTCTGGTAGTGACGGTAGAAGAGACCTAAGTCTTCTACCCATTAGAAGTTCGGCGGGTGAAGCCAGACCGTGTGTCGGCGTAATGCGATAATTCAGAAGTACAAGATGCAAGTCCTTTCCATCTTCAACGGCTTTGACCAAGCCTTTCTTAAGAGTTTGAACAGCTCGTTCAACCTGCCCATTTGAAGGCGGATAATGGGGTGACGTCATATTATGAGAAACATTCCATTGACTGTGAAATTCTCGCATCGCTGTAGAGTCGAACGGTGGACCCCCGTCGCTAACAACTTCTTCGGGTATTCCAAATCTGTCGTAGATAGTTTTCATGGCCGTTATCACCGCAGGCGCTGTGGTACCATGCATAAGCTCGACTTCAATATATTTTGAAAATTAATCGATGACAAGGAGGTAGTGTTTCCCCTTAATCTCGAAGAAATCGCATCCAACTTTATCCCAAGGTCTAGTGGGTAACTCACGATCTACAAGGAGCTCGTGCTGGTTATTTCCCTGATATGCTTGGCAAATGGTACATTTTATAACGTAATCTTTAATCTCTCGGTTCATTTCAGGCCAATAAAAGTATTCGCTCGCTTTAGCTTTTCCTGCCACGACCCCTCTATGAGCAGAATGAATTATATCGAGTATACCCCGACGGGCTTCTACTTCCGGGCCGTAGCCAGGCTATAGATGTAGACCGGGCGAATCGTAAATAAGGAGGGGTGAGTAGTATTCAGGGCCGTCTTTATAGATTTACTTCGAGGAACGCCCGGTCGGGCGAAAAAATTCCAGTACGGGCCTGTTCTACTGGCACAACTAGACGCTGCCCTCTACGACATAGTATTCCATCTGAAGATACGTAGAGTTTGTCTCTACAGTGAAAATAGGGTCTCGCCCTTAACCGAGTACTTGTCTTTGCACCTGGCCAACCATTATTGACATCATAGGTAACATCTTGAAGCTCAGGGTCATTATATCAGTCATACTCTTCAACTCTTCCCATCTCGACTTTGACGTGGTAGCCAAGAGACAGACTTGAACTGGTAGCGAAGTTGACTCCTCTATGAAATGCGTATCCTGTAGCTGCGCTCGAGATAATGCGTCGGCGACTAAAACCTCCTTTCCTGGAACGTAAGTCAACTTGACATTATACCGATATAACTTCAATAGCATTCGCTGGAGTCTTGGTGAAATGGTATCGTAAGGTTTCTGGCTTAGTCCCAGTAGAGGTTTATTGTCGGTTTGTACTTCGACTGGAAGACAATAGGTATAGTAATGGAAATACTCGAGACCAAAAATTACAGCTAAAAGCTCCCTCTTAATTTGAGCATATCTCTGCTGGGTTTCGGTTAGCGGCGCTGACCCATAACCAACTGGACCTTCATTTTGAAGAAGAACAGCCCCTAATCCATATTGGCTGGCATCAACCGACGAGGGGCTAACCACTCTTAGAAAGTCTGTACACCGGATTACGCTTAGATTAGCACTGCCAAAGGCAGGGACTTCAAAGATTACGCGTAATCCCATTAGTACAGTCAAAGGTACGGCTCTGTACACCGATTACGCGGAGTGATCAGCCCCTCGTCAACCGATAAGACAACTACATGGTTGCTCAGGGTTGAAGAATCGTAAACAAGGCGTGTTTGCCAAGGTTTTCTTGATAGCGTCGATTCACATCCCACAGCCAATCGGACGTTTGCTTCATAAGTTAGCGCAATGAGTGAGTCATAGAAGAAAGGTTTGGAGTAAATTTGGCTAAATACGTATTCATCCTCAAGAATCGGCGAAGATTTTCTTTATTTTCCGGCTGCGAAAACTTCGTTACAGCTTCAATTTTACTTGGATCCGCTTCCAGACCATTCTCGGAGATTAGCCAACTGGACTTTATTTGGATTAAACCCCAGATTAGCTTCTGTCGCAATGGACAATGTCTTTCGCAATAAAACACAATACTCTTCCACATTTTTAGATCCCAGGACACAGTGTTCCAAAAGCCCGATTTTTTGGCCAAAATTCTAGAGAGTACCTATCATAAATAGTTTTACATATTTCGTTTATTCAGAATACCTGGATTTGTCAATTGTACAAATTTTTTTCATGCGACCCCTAGCGGCCAAGTTAGCTTCCTATTGCGTTTTTGACAATTTTGACCTTTACAAGTCCCCTCGGAGGGGTTATACAATCACCGTGTCTGTCTGTCTGTCAGGCCTGCGAGCGCGTTCGCATTGTCGGGGCAAAGGGTAAACATTGCGTACGCAGTTTCTCGAAATTTCTGCGTTCGCAGTTTCTCGAAGGGTTGGCGAAACAACCGTGTGACGGTGAGCGTTAACGGATTGATTTGCGGTTGGGTTTGGTTTGGTTGGTCTTTTTTCGTCAACGCTCACCGGATATTTCGTTATTGTTATGTTAATGTGTAGGTCGTGAATGTTGAGTTCGTGTTGTGAATGTTGTGGGTGTTGAGTTTGTGTTATGATTGTTGTCATGAATTTATTCATTTTACCCATGAATATAGAACTGCACCTTATCTGTATAGTGCTATCCCGATCCGGTAGAAGGCAGGGCTTACGAAGCTATGCCGCTACTACGTCAAATTGTTTAGCCAATTAAAAGCTAGAGGAAATGACGGACATCTCCATAGAAGAGTAGGGGTTCAAAAATCAAGTGGCTCTGCCGAACGGCGAACTGTGTTGCAATTCGGAGACTTTTTAATAATTTTAGTGTTTGTACTCAACTATGAATTTTTCATATGATTGTTAGTAAGTTTCCAGGTTTGATTTAAGACTACTTTCATAATTTTCCCTTAATTATTTCAATCGTAATCTACTTTTCAAATCGACGAAAATTTTAAGGCGAGGAAATGAATTCCCCGCCTTTGGGACCTGTATTTGTGCTAGGCCTCGGTTTTTATGTTTGGAATTTAAAAATCATTGCGCTATCATTGAAAAAGGCTGGTTCGTTACTCGTTTGCACCTATAGTGGGGTTTTAACTGTGAAATGGATTGGATATTAGGGCATTAAATGTTGTTTATGCTTTGTCTTTCACAGATGAAGAACTTTATCTTATTTCCTATTTTTTCTTTGTAACCCAATTGGCAGTAAAAGAAATATTTACTATATTCAGAATTAACCGGGCTGTTCATTGCTTGAATGAAGAAGCTGCTTTTTTTAAAGCAAAGCAAAGAAAATATTGAAAATTAGATTAAACTTTGATTATCAGCTCATTTTGTCTTCCATTTCACAGTTAAAACCCCACTATAGGAGCAAACTAGTAACGAACCAGCCGTTTTCAATTATTGCGCAATGGTTTTTAAATTCCAAACATTAAAACCGAGGCCTAGTACAAATACAGGTCCCAAAGGCGGGGAATTCATTTCCTCGCCTGAAAATTTTCGTCGATTTGAAAAGTAGATAACGAGTGAAATAATTAAGGGAAAATTATGAAAGTAGTCTTAAATCAAACCTGGAAACTTACTAACAATCATATGAAAAATTCATAGTTGAGTACAAACACTAAAATTATTAAAAAGTCTCAGAACTGCAACACAGTTAGGGACGTCCTTGGGGAAAATATTAAAGTAAAGAAACAATTATGATAAGGCGGGTTTTTTTACTAAACGGATTAATACAATATCTGTATATATTGTTTATTGAACTTTGTTTGTTTATTCCTTAGTACGGTTTTTTTGTTTTAAATTTTTGTTAAATTTTAACAAAATTTCGTTAAAACACAAAAAGTAGTTCATTGTTACCTTTTAATAACGCGTAGAAAAAGGATAATTATTCAAAACTCCCGCCGAAACTATATCAAAGTAATAATATAGCGCCACCGTGTGGGGAACTATCAATTAAACCGGGTAAAAAATATAATCTCTTCAATTTTTCGAACTTTAGTCAAATCTCGACGGGTCAAAAGAACACAAAATAAAGGTATATAAAGCCGTTGCCGTCAATATAGAAGAAATCATATTTCTTAGTTCTTGGCTGTCAGGCGAACTACTACAGGACGGGGTCCTGGTGTCGGTCAAAAGTTATGAGGTAACTTTGCGGTTTTAATTAGAATGTTCGGTCTTCGGTCAAGAAAAGAGTTAAATTGTTTGGAACGTGAGTGAATGGACTTAAGTGTATGAACAGTGCGTGTTTAAGATTGAAAGTGTTAAAGTAATTGTGAACTAACTCAAGTCAGCTGTAAGATAAAATTGATTGTTTTTATTTTTTGAATTGGAATAACCTAATTATTCCCTTGAAATTATCAACTCAACCTGTGAGGGTAATTAAGTAGATTGGAAGTAATTAGTAGATAACAGCTCTCAGCTGTTAATTTAGACAGAGTTTATAGTTAGGTAGTTTGAATTTAGTTAAAATTACTCAGTATAATTTATGATATTTACTTAAGTGTAAGTGTGTTTTGGATTATGTTTCAATCACGATGAGCTAAGACAAATCTAGTCTTAGACACTTGAGTACCAGTTCTGTACAATTACGTAGAAGTGATATATATTGTTGTGTCATTGATGAAAGTTAAATCTAGAACGTTCCATAGACTGTTGGTTGCCATTTTATTTTCTAATCACTCGCCCACAACATTACAGTTCTGGCAATCCCGAATCAAATAAATTTTCGATATAACGGCGACGGGAAATTATTCTCGTAAATTTATCGCGCGGCCTTAGGCAATATTCTTTTAACAAAATTTCGATAAACTATCGTTTAATTAAAATCGGCCCGATTCCGTTAAAATTATAAACCAAAAAGCGAACGGTTGTTATAATACCCTCTGTAAATATTTATTTCATTAAAATTTGTTTCGTATTATATTCAACTGATAAACTTGTACTGTAAAGAGGGTTTAATTCAATTGTGCATTGGTATAGTACGTCTAACTCACTGTTGTAACTACTTAACTTATGATATTCTGAATAAATTAAAATTGGTCGTTTCGTCTCAATTATTTTAATTATAATTAAAATTTTATACCGGGCGGGATAGAACTGGGATAACCTTTTTAACAAATAACTCTAAATTGCGGAGATATATCTCGAAATTAATACCACTAGGGACAATTCTTCCGAGGAGAGGTATATTTTGGCTTGCCAACTTGTTTGGATAGCGATGTCTCGTATAAAAATAAAGATACGAAACGAAAACCATCTCAAAATGCCCAAAATCAGTCATCTTTGACTGGCTCTAACTCCAAACGATGCTAGCCAATTTCGTAGATCTTTTCACTATGATTAGGCAAGAAGTCATATAATGTAATTACGGTGAAACATCGTTGCGATCTCTGTTAGTTCGGCCACCATTGACGTTTTTCTATGTTAAAACAATTTATTTAATATAACCCAAAGCTAGCCAAGATTTGGGCGGTTTTTGGGCTGGAAAAATTAAATGTTTTAAATAAAATCCGAAACTTAAATTTGTTCACAAAATGGGTTTGTTTTGTTTTTACCTCTCCGAGGGGACAAAACAAAGTCCCCTAGGAGGGGTTATACAATCACCGTGTCTGTCTGTGTGTCTGTGTGTCTGTGCAAAGGTTAATCATTGCGTACGCAATTTCTCGAAATCTCTGCGTTCGCAGTTTCTCGAAGGGTTGGCAATATCACCGTGTGACGGTGAGCGTTAACGGATTAATTTGTGGTGGGGTTTGTTTGGGGGTTTTTGTTATCCCTCACCGTCGCGACGGTTTTAACTCAATTTGATTGGATATTTCGTTACTGTCCGTTATTGTAATGTTTATGCGTATGGTGTGAATGTTGAGTTCGTGTTATGACGGTTGTGGGTGTTGAGTTTGTGGTGTTCGTGTTATGGCGGTTGTGGGACTTGAGTTTGTTATGTTTGTGTAATGATGGTTGTGGTTGTTGAGTCTGTCTGGTTTGTACGGGCGTTTTATTTCTAACTGCTTCTTAATGATTTTGGGACGGACCGAGGGCTGAGTTTTATGCAACCTCTCAACGTCCAATGGCAGGGTTTCCACCAATTGTACACGGTATTCGTCTTAGTATCAATTTTCGATTTATTGGCGCCGGTCGGGAATCGAACCCGGGTCTGCCTCGTGCAAGAGATTTACTCTAACCACTCAGCCACCAATGCTTGTTAAGTAATGGTGTTTTTCTAAAAAACAGCTTTACGAAGTTATAACGTTAGGTACTATAATTTATTCTACATCATTTTAAATATTTATAAATTATATTAATCTTATATTTAATTAAATATTTATAAATTATATTAATCTTATATTTAATTAAATAATTATAAATTACATTAATCTTATATTTAATTAAATATTTATAAATTATATTAATCTTATATTTAAATAAATATTTATAAATTATATTAATCTTATATTTAATTAAATATTTATAAATTATATTAATCTTATATTTAATTAAATATTTATAAATTATATTAATCTTATATTTAATTATTTATAAATTATATTAATCTTATATTTAATTAAATATTTATAAATTATATTAATCTTATATTTAATTAAATATTTATAAATTATATTAATCTTATATTTAATTAAATATTTATAAATTATATTAATCGTATATTTAATTAATTATTTATAAATTATATCAATCTTATATTTATTTAATTATTTATAAATTATATTAACCTTATATTTAATTAAATATTTATAAATTATATTAATCTTATATTTAATTAAATATTTATAAATTATATTAATCTTATATTTAATTAAATATTTATAAATTATATTAATCTTATATTTAATTATTTATAAATTATATTAATCTTATATTTAATTAAATATTTATAAATTATATTAATCTTATATTTAATTAAATATTTATAAATTATATTAATCTTATATTTAATTAAATATTTATAAATTATATTAATCGTATATTTAATTAATTATTTATAAATTATATCAATCTTATATTTATTTAATTATTTATAAATTATATTAACCTTATATTTAATTAAATATTTATAAATTATATTAATCTTATATTTAATTAAATATTTATAAATTATATTAATCTTATATTTAATTAAATATTTATAAATTATATTAATCTTATAGTTAATTAAATATTTATAAATTATATTAATCTTTTATGTAATTAAATATTTAAGTATTTTAATGTAAAATTTGATCGTGATCAGGAATTGAACTCGGGTCGCATTGTTACCAAGCCACCGCCGAGCCATTGATTTCCATAGGGAACATATTAAAGTAAAGGAACCGTTATGATAAGGCGGGTTTTGTTACTAAACGGATGAATACAATATCTGTGGATATTTTTTATTGAACTTTTTCTTTAATTTTTGTGAACTGGTTTTTATTTCGTCGGGAATTGAACCGGGAGCGCGGTTTTAGGACTTTGATTCATTGCCGCTGTGTTATTGATTCCTTTTACGTTGTGTTTTAAATCTGTAATATATTATTCAATGACGATGTTAAACTCTTTAATTGTCAGTAGGTTTATTTTTTCGGATACTCTTTTTTTAATATAATATGTATCTGGGTTTTAGGCAAAGGAAGGGTCGTATGTTATTTTTACTGATCGAGATAATGTTGTTTTTTGTCTATTCTTTGATCTTATATTTTTATCTTTTGTTTTTTGAGATTATTTTTTTTCGACGAAAACGTACAGTTTTGGAGGAGACTTCATAGTGTGTACGTCGTGTTGTTTAGCTTATCCGGTTTCATGATAATAACGTCCAAAATTCCTGTTTGTTAATGGTAAGGTGTCGCACTAACTATTCCGTTTTTTAACTGATCGAGATTACGTTCTTTTTTGTC